>NW_025920108.1:738594-1038594 GCF_902686445.1 Sciurus carolinensis | reverse complement strand
AACTTTAGGTAGACAAATAGATTTGGACTTCAATATGTTAGAGATAGAAACTAGTCTGTTAAGCTAATGGTGTTGCACACTCACTATAATCACCTATACACTGCTAATAAATGAATGATTTGATTATATACAAAAAAACAGTGGGGAATGTGATGGACTGACAGATCTGACTCCATGAGAATGTTATAGGCCAGACTCTAAGGGAAATGACTAAACAAACTCCATTTTGCTCTAAGACTCCATGTTATGTAGGAAATAAGCTTCTCCCATGGGAACACCCTGCCTCTGTGCCCATCATTAGTTACTTGGTGTGACATGTTTAATAATACACAATGGCAAATCCTATATAGGAAAAATTGCTCTCTTTTGAGTCCTATTGCTCCTAAACAATGTAGCATGTGAAAAGTGATTCTGTGGATATTAGCAACCATTCTTCAGTTTTTACCTAGGTAAGGGTCATTTTGACCCACTTCCCCCTCTGTCGATGATCTCATGATATTAATGTGTAATATTGAATCATAGCAACAGACACTTATGATTAATGTGATTTTTGGTATAAGAACCCCTACAACCCTGTGGTCAGGGCTGCTTTCCCAATAGCCATTTTTTGGGACTTTGTGTTAGATAGTCAGCTGACTGGCTTACAAAAGACTCTCAAATTTGGATTTCTCAGTGGTGATCGGTCTGTTCTTAAGTTGCACCCTATAACAAGAACTGACATTCATCAGTACAATAGCTTGTATTCTAGGCCAATATCAAGCTTATCTTGTTAATATAAGTGAATGTTAACTAAACAGAGGAATTCTCACATATTTCATTCAATAACTGAAGTAGTGTTGACAAAATGACTCATTCCATTATCTGTAGTTCACAGTATTTTTTTTTCAAAAGACAAAATCAAACTACTTTTGTAGTAAAAGAAAACAAAAAACCCATGTAATTAAAAGCTATTTGGGTGAAAGTGTATTGTAGGGCATATACTATTTATTTGCTTTACATAAGTTTGCATGTATTTCATGTAAACTCTCATATTTGGATTTTAATTAATACCATACATGTAATAATTGAATTCAAATGGAATGGAATGAAGATTTTAAAAGGCTCCAAGAATCATATTGTTTTATTTCATCATTGTCATCTTAACACATTAGTGTTTCTTTTTATTCATTTGAGTAAGCCAATTTTAGAGGTAAAATCCACAACCAAAGTATATATAGTATAGCTGAAAATACTAAATAGTATAATCTTCAGTTTGTCAGAAGTAGTGATTGTGAATAAACAAAAAATACTTCAATTCATGTATGATGATCTTACAAAATATTTTAGAAGATTTATATGTTGTTTGCACTGTAATAGAATTGATCTGGATAATATGAGTAAAGTGTGCTTAACTATGAATAAATGCAATTTATATTTAACACTAGATTGTTTTGGAGTACTACTTTTTTTTCACATTTTATATCAGGAACAAATATTCACAATCTACTAGCTTTACTTTTGATTTGCTAAGAAATTATTGTACTTTAATCCTAGTTCACAAACTCCTTGCTCTCCCCCTTTTTTGTGGGATATGATGGATTGAACTTAGGGACAATTTATGATGGAGCACACTGATTTTCCTTTTCAACATATAAGTTCTCCCTGGAGAGAATATGTAGTACCATATCACAAGAGAGAGAATGTGCAGGGTATCTTTAAGAGGTAAATTGGGTTTTGTAATAAATAGAGACACTTCTGTGAAGATGCTGGGGATGTGATTTTCTAGTGTCCCCAGGTGAAGAGATTCTCATACATAGGTCAGTGTTTGTCTTGGGTTGTCATTCCTTCATTGGAATGCCTGCTAAAAGATCAGAGCCTGTTAAAAACAGTTGGGTTAATAATCAGATTTCATGAAGTTTCAATCTTTAAGAAGCATTTTGTATGGTATGCTAAGGTGATTTGAATATATCTTTTAAATAAAACTTTACAAAAACTTTATAAATATTATAGAACTCTAGTGGTTGAAAATACAGTAGAAAATATAGAGAAAACCTGTATAATTTCTTCCACTTATTCCTCCTAGTGGATCCCAAGATGAAACAGAATTCTAGTGTGCTATGAAAGTGTTTGCTCACAATTAGCATTATTTGGGTGATAGTTAATCTGAAGACATGCAACAACCAAAATATGAATTTTGTACTCTCAATTACTATTTATGATATCTTTGGTCAGTGATTCTTTGCCATCAAACATCAGTATCTTCATGCATGTCAATTATTCTAGCAGTAAAATTCAGAATAACCAAGTTATAGAACCATCAATGTGCCTGCCAATAGATAAATGGATAAAGAATGTGAGGTATATATATGTATATATGCACAATGGAGTTTTGTGCAGTCATAAGAAAGTATGGAATTTTAGTTTTTGTTTGTAAATGACTGGAATTGGAGAACATCATGCTAAGTTAAATAAACCTGACTCAGAAAGTCAGCAGTTAAATGCTTTCTCTCATATGCTGATGTTGGACAGAAAAGAAAAAATGGTGGTGACTCTCATAAAAATATGAGGGAGATCAATAAAGTAGAGAAAAGGGATATAGAGGAAAAGGGCATGGGGGGATGTGAGGAAGTATTGGGCAATGAAACTTAACAAATTATGCTGTGTTCATACATGAATAGGTGAAATTAATATTGCTTATATACACATAACAAATTTTCTGATAAATAATTTTGTTTAGTGTACTGAACAGAAATATATCAATTACAATAAGTGACTGTCTTTTAGAGCTCTTGAAATGATGACAAAAGTAATGATTACAATGCATTAGCAATTTAAAATGCTTACACTCTGCTGGACATTGTGTGAAGAATATCATATGCACCATCCCATATAATCATTTCCTTACTGGCAATGTCACTCTTGAATCATCCAGTGTTTATAGTGATCTGTGTAATGTAAAACCACATGTTCCTCTGAAGTATTACCATGTATTCCCATGCTAAGACTAAGAATATAGAAAGCTATCCTACATGGGTCATAACACAAAATGATGGAATTTCATGTTATTATTTTGATCTTGTTTATTAAAAATGAATAATTGACTATAAAAGATATACTTAAAAATAAGTTCACTACTAAAACATCACAATGAAGTACAAATTTAAAATAATTAATTTGGTAAACTAAAAGTAGGTAGATAGCAACTAATTATGGCAGTTTCAAACTTCATTACAAGCTCTTATTGAATACCCTGGGACACGTCTTAGCTACCTTGATATATAAGTTTTGTATATTGCTGTTATAGAAGCGATTTTTGTTTTTAACCCTAAAAATTACTGTAATGTGTAAATATTTAGAACACTTTGCTTTACATGCCTGCACCATGTGGTAAGGAAGAGTAAAGGTTTATGAAGTAACACTCAGAGTTAAGAATTGAAGGTGACTCAACCTGCATACCTAAAAATTTGCCAGGAATAAAATACATGAGAACTATATGAGGAGGATACATTTACTTGGAGAACAGGAGAGTGAAAGTCACACTGTGGCAAATCTCTAGAGCTTATTATTTCTAGTTAGTAAATTTATTTTTGCATTTATTCCTGTGTTTCTAATTCTGTTCATTCTTCCTTCTGACCATTGCCTATGGATACCAGCCTCAGGGAGGGAGGCATAAATCAAGCATACCACTCGAAGTGCTCTTGAATCACTCTTATTATATAATTAGTAAAACCATATAATATCTCTTTCAGATGGGCAAGCTGGATGATTGTAAGAGTGATGCTGCACATATATAGTGCTTTCTTCCAAATGTGTAAACAATATTTGCCATTAAATTTTATGTATTTGATCCTTAAAATTCCTTTGTAGAGTTTGGGTGAATTCTTTAAATCTTGGATTTGAGGCCAACAGAGAACAAGAATTTCCTAATGTTAAATAAATATTGTTGGAATTATGTAAAATAAGAACATCTTTAAATGTTTTTAGATGAATACTAAGGTCAACTATGAAGCAAATTTATCTAAAAATTTATTCCAAAAGAAATCTTTAAAGATTTCTTTATCTTCTCTACTTTTCCCACTCCCCATAAAAAATTTTTAGAAAGGGCTATCACATTATTTAGTTGTCTCCAACTCTAAGAGTAAACCAGGGGTTAATTCAGACAAAAAAATTCTTTAAAGCAAAAAATCCCAGTAATAAACTGCAGTCCATTTCAGTTTGTAGCAAAAATGGTCATGGAAATTTGCAGCCTGAAGTGTACACTTAGATTTTTCTCTTTGTACAGCATGAATATCCCTATGGAATATAGATTAGCATCTTCAAGAGACTGCACTCCTGACTCAAGGATCAAAGAACTGTGCCCCAATTCCAACCTCCTAGATCATTCTTCATGGAAGAAGTATCCCAAAAGATGCAGCAGCAGGACCAAGCCTCCTGGCTGTGTCCCAGTAACCAAGTGGTGAATTTGCTTTTCCTCTTTAATAGAACCTTATTTTAGCAAAAATGTTCATTTCATGAGCATAAATTTTGTACAAAGGCAAAGACCCAAACTTCCATCCAGATCAAACATTTTTCTTTCAAATTTCCCAGTGTTGTTTTTAAAAAAGGATAGAATTCTAGTGGAATTTTTATAATTCAGCATAGGCGTGACTTCGCTATAACCAGCAGCAATTAGAAATACAGTAGCAATATTGTTCCTCCTTGCTTCAACTTTTTTCCCCCTTTTATGTCTTGCGTAGAACAGGTCAAAGGCAAAGATAAGTCTCTAAGTGCTTCAGTACCTTCCTGGTTCTCTAATACACTCCACTGTGTGTTCCCTCACATGGTTCCATTAGATAAATGAGGTTGTCAGTGATGAGTGTCAGAAGACTGTGATGGCCTTGCTGGACACTGATGCTGATTAGTATGTGAGGACTAACATGATTTCTACAGAAGACTTTCCTTAGCCCCTTTGTATGATATAAATTGTGTGAAATAACTCTCTTACTCACCCTGTAATGTAGTTTCTAGTGTATTAGCACTGATGTTCAATGTAGGGCATCTGTAATTTACCATCACCTATGCTTAACTTTTAATCTTTGAGTGTAAAATAAAGATGGTATAAGAAAAAAAGATAGGCAGAAGCATTAGTATGATAGTTGAATTTCAACATCTGTCTTTGTGAGTCTAAACCAACTGTGGAATCCTGTGAAGAATGGCATTGCCTTTTGCAAATGAGCAAACTGGGGCCTAAGCACTTTAAACTAAAGAGAATATATAAAACCTGAGAGGTGACCCTTACATATAACAATGCTTGACATCATCTGAATGCCACATAAAATTCAGAAATTCTTCATCTACATGGAAAATAATTCATGTGGTATTAATGGAAAAGTAGTTCATACTATATTTAAATTTACTGTACAGTGATCTTACTTTATGGTAAAATTTTACATATACATCCAAAGGGAGAAAACTGTGAAATTACTGACACTGATTTTCTTAAGGATTTTCCATGATTTTAAGTATTAGTACTCAAAAATTTCCCTTTAAAGAAAACCTCCCACAATATATACATAATTGTTGTATTCATATCTGTATTTCCATATCAAAACATCTTTGTTCCTGAAATAACTATAATATTGGTGTGCAGTTTATTAAAATATTCTCCCCATTGATATATAGTCTTTTAATTTTATTGGGAAAAGTTTTGTAACTGCCCTCTCTCCTCTCTCTCCAGCCACTCTTTATGGTAAAATTCAATGACAACTATCAACATTTTCTCATTAAGTTCTTCTTTGTAGGACTCCAGTTTCCTTTAAGCTCTCCCATTCTTTCCATTCTTTAATTTTCTCCCATCTTTCTTCTTTCCTCCACATCCAACTTGAATTTTATGTTTTTCAAGATAATCTCCCATTTAGAGTTACTTTTTAAAATTTTTTATTAATGCATTACAATTATAAATAAAACTAGTTCTATTTTGACATAATTGCACAAGCACAGAATATAATTTGCTCTAATTCAAGCACCAGATTTCCCCCATTAGATTTCCTCCTCATTCCCCTGTTGCCTTTCCTTTGTTCTATTGGTCTTTCTTCTATTTATTATTTGTCATTTATTATTTATTTATTTTTATTTATTTATTTATTGGCTCTTTTTGGATATGACAGTAAAATCCATTTTGATATAATTTTACAAGCATGCAATATATCCTATTCTAATTAGGACCCCATTCTGTGGATGTACCTGGTGATGGGGTTTAGTGTGTTGTTTTCATATATATACATGGGAAAATTATGTCAGCTTCATTCCACTTTCTTTTCTTTTCCTATCCCCCTTCCTTCCACCCATTCCACATTGTCTAATCTACTGAAATTCCATTATTCCCCTTATGTCCTCCTTAATGTGGTTTAGCTTCCACATATCAGAGAAAACATTCAGCCTTTGGCTTTTGGAACTGGTTTATTTCACTTAGCATGATAGTCTACAGATTTATCTCTTCACTGTCAAATGACATAACATCAATTTTTTTGTCATTCTTTTTATGCCCAATATTCCAGACTATGTATGTATATATATATATATATATATATATATATATCACATTATCTTTATTCATTCATCTGTTGAAGGGCAACCCAGTTGGTTCCATAACTTAGATATTGCAAAGTGAGCTGCTTTAAACATTGATGTGGGCACATCATTTTAGTATGCTGATTTTAATTACTTTGTGTACCAAGGAGTAGGATAACTTGGTCAAATGGTGGCTCCATTCCTAGTTTTTGAGGATATCCATACTGCTTTTCAGGGTGGTAGCAACAATTTTTAGTTCCACCAGCAATGTGTGAGTGAACTTTGTTCCCCATGTGCTCATGAGCTCATGAACTTTATTGTTACTTGTATTTTTGAAAATTGCCATTCTAAGTGATGTGAAATCTCAGTGTGGTTTTAATTTGATTTTTCTAATAGTAAGAGAGGTTGAACATTTTTCTCATATTTGTTTCCCATTTGTATTTCCTCTTCTATAAAGTGTCTGTTAAATTCCTTTGCCCATTTATTGTTTTTTTAAATTAAGCTTTGAATTATTGTTTGTCCTGGAAATTAACACTGCTGAGGAGCAGATAGCAAAGGTTTTTTCCCACTGTATAGGTTATCTATCCATTTTCTTGATTGTGTCTTTTACTATGAAGAAGCTTTTTAGTTTGATGCCATCACATTAATTTTTTAATTTTACTTATTTTATATTTTTGCTCTACAGGAGATTGAACCCAGAACCTTGTGCTTACTATGCAAGCAGTCTACCAACTGAGTTATTTCCCCAGCCCCTTTTTTTTTAATTTTAATTTTTGTGTTTTAAGTATCGTTTTGAGGAGTCAGTTTCTGTACCAATATGTTGCACTTTAGGTCTAACAATTTTTTTCCAGTGTGTGCAGCATTGCTGACTCAGTACTAGGCCCTTGATCCACATTGAGTTGAGTTTTGTGTAGGGTGAGAGTAGGGTTAACTTTCAATATATTACATATGAATTTCCACTTTTTCCAGCAGCATTTGTTGAAGAGGCTATCTTTTCTCCAATGCATGGTTTTGGTGCCTTTATTTAGTATGAGATAACTATATTCATGTGTATTTGTCTCTATGCCTTCTATTCTACTCCATTGTTCTTCTTGTCTCTTTTGGTGCCAATACCATGCTGCTTTGTTATTATTGCTCTACAGTATAAAGTCTGGTAACATGATACCTCCTGCTTCACTTTCTGCTAAGGATTGCTTAACTATTCTGGGCTTCTTATTTTTACGATTGAATTTTCTGACTACATTTTTTTTATTTCCATAAAGAAAGTCATTGGAATTTTGATGGAATTTTTACTGTGTCTGTATAGTGCTTTTGGTACTATGGTCATTTTGTCAATAATAATTCTGCTTATCCAATAACATAAGAGGTTCTCTCATCTTCTGAGCTCTTTCTCAATTTCTTTATTTAGTGTTTTTTTTTTTCACTATAGAGGTCTTTCACTTCTTTTGATATATTGATTCCCAAGTATTGTATTTATTTCTATTTGATGGGTTATTGTGAATGGGTTAGTTTTCTTAATTTATCTTTCAGCTAATTTTTCTTGGAGTATAGATATACAATTGATTTATGAGTGTAAATTTTGAATCCTACTAATTTTCTGATTTAATTTATGAGGTCTACAAGTTATCTGGTGGATTTGGCTTCTTGTAAACCTAAGATCATGCTGTTAGCAAACAGGGATAGGGATAGCACCTCTTTTACTAATTATGTTCCTTCAATTTCTTTTGCCTAATTGTTTTCAGTAGGTATTCTAGGACTATGATAAATAGATTGTAAAAGTGGGTATACCTTTCTTATTCCTCTTTTTGGAGCTAATGGTTTCAGTTATTCTCTGTTTAGATTGCTGTTGGCTATGGGGTTGGTGTATATACCTTTTACTATGTTGAGTTATGCTCCTTTTATCCCTACTTTTTCTAGTGTTTTGATTACAACTGTATTATGCATTTTGCCAAAAGCTTTTTCTACAGCTATTGTGGTAATAGTGTGATTCCCATCTTTAAGTCTATTGATATGATGAATTATGTTTATTGATTTCCAGATGTTAAAAGAAAATTGCAGCCCTGGGAAGAATTCCAATTGATCATGGTGCATACCTTTTAAATTTTTTAATGTAATTTGCCAGTATTTTATTGAGAATTCTTTTTCTATGTTCATCAAGAATATTGGTGTAAAGTTTTCTTTCCTTAATATGTCTTTATGTGATTTTCATATCAGGGTGATATAAGCAACATAGAATATGTTTCTAGGAGTTTCCTTCTATTCTTTTTGTAGAATAATTTAAGTAGGTTTGGTATAAATTCTTAAAAGTCTGGTGTTACCTGAGAATTCATCTGGTCCTGGGATTTTCTTAGTTAGTAGTCTTTTGATGGCATCTTCTATCATATGTCTTTAGCAATTTGTCAAAGTCTTCAATATTTTCTATCTCATTGGAATATAAATTCTCAAAATAGCTTTTGATTATCCTCTGTATTTCAGTAGTACCCGTAGTGATATTTCTCTTTTAATCATAGATTTTAATAAAATTATTTTCTCTCTCTTTTGGTTAGCTTTGTTAAGTGTTAATAAATTTTACTTATTTTTTTCAGAGAACCAACTTTTTGACTCATTGATTTTAAAAAAATTTAAATCTCAATTTCATTGATTTTGTCTCTGATTTTAAGTATTTACTGTGGTATAATGATTTCTGTGTTGATTTGTTGTTTTTGTATTGGGGTAATAAGATATAATGTTAGATTATTTATTTGGTGTTTTTCAGTTTTTTTTTTCCAATGTATGAAGTTTTTTTGATGTATTGATAGTTAAATGTTTTGAACTTTTTTCTTAATTGCCTTCTTAGTGTCCTGGAGATGATGGTGTTTTGCATCATTATTCTCTTTTGCCTCAGCGTAATTTTTATATCACCCCTAATTTCTTCTGCTCTCCATTTATGATTCACTAGTGAGTTTTTCAAACTCCAGGTATGTGGGTAAGTTTTATTTATCTTAGCCCTTACTTTTAATTACTTTTTATTATGATCTGATAAAATGCAAGATATTATTTATTTTTTGAAATTGCTGAAAGTTTCTGTCTGTCCTAAAATATGGTCTATTTTATAAAAGATTACATTTACTGCTGAGAAGAAATTGTATTCTGTCACTGATGGATGAAATGTTAAACATATATTAATACAATGTAAGTATAAATATATAGTCTAAATTGTACTTTTTTAGTTCTGTACATTTTTTATTTAGTTTTTGCTTGTACAATTTGTCTAATGATGAGAGATGATTATTAAAATCACTGAGTATTATAGTCTTGTGGTCTTTTGATTCTTGATATTGAGAAGGGTTTGTTTGATATATGTAGATGCTCCATTTTGGGGAAATAAATAGTTACAACTGTTAATTCTTATTGTATTTTAACTCCCTTAAGCTTTATGAAATGACCATCTTTGTCTCTTTTGATTAACTTTGACTTGAATCCCACTTTATCAGATATGAGAGTAGAAACACCTGCTTTCTTATTGATCCATGTGAGAGATAAGTTTTTTACCATCTATTTATCTTCAGTCTGTGTATGTCTTCACCTATGAGCTGAGTCTCTTGGAAAAAGCATACTGTTCGGTCTAGTTTTTTAATCCAATCTATGTCTTTTGATTGATGAATTGAGTCCATTAAAGCACAGAATTATTATTTTATTTCTTGTCATTTTGATTTATTTCTAGTTTTAAAGTTGAATTTGATTTTCCTTTGATTCTTCTGGTACAGTTTCATCCTCTGATAGTTTTCATGTTTTCTCCATGTCTTCTTCATAAAATATTTTATTGAATATGTAGTTCTAATTTTCAAGTTGTGTATTCTTTTTCCTTTTGTTTATCTTGGAAGGTTTTTATTTTATCCTCAAATATGAACCTTAATTTTCCTGGTTACAGTATTCTTGGATAGTATACATTGTCCTTTAGAGTTTTGTGCAATTATTTCAAGCTCTCCTAGCTTTTAGCATTTGGGTTGAAAAATCAGCTGAAATCTACAATGGTTTACTTCTAAATGTGACCAATCATTTCTCTCTAGTTGCTTTTCAAATTCTGTTCTTTTTCTGTAAGTTTGACATTTTTATAATAATGTCCTGTAATGCTTAACTTGAATTGTCAACTTGACTGGATTAAGATATGCTGATGATTAAGAGGCCTCTGTGTGTGTTATTGAGGGTGTGTCTAGGAATGATTGGAGTGTGGGACAGTGAACTGAATTGGAGACCCTCCCTAAGCATTGGTGGCACCGCCCAATAGGATGGAGTAAAAGCCAGAAGAAAAAGGAAGCAGATGCAGATGCAAGGTTGGCTCTTCTTGAAGGGAGTCTTGATCAGTGCTTGGGTTGTCTGAGGATATCAGACTCTTGCTTCTTCACTCTTCCAAAGTGAATTCTGCCAGTTATTTTCTATGTAGTTTCCAGAAACCTTGTTCTCGAACTAGGGTAGCACTGTTGATCCTCCTTATTCTGGGGTTTCTCTGTCTTGGATTGTGTAGCTTCTGTTTCTTTCAACTCTCCTGCTGCAGACAGTCATTGTGGACTATCCAGCTCTGGTCATGTAAGCCAACCTAATAAATCATCTTTTATAATCATACTTCCTATTGATTCTGTTCCTCTAGAGAACCATGACTAATACTTATCCCTTGGATTGAGTTTCTTGTAATTTTGTATATTTGGAGTCCTGTATGAATCCTGTATTTGATTTTCCATTTCATATTTAAGATTTAGGAATTTTTCCATTATTATTTTGTTGAAAATATTGTGCATTTCTTAATTTGTACCTCAGAGCCCCTGTAAATCCTAGATTTGACCTTGTAATATCATCCCATATTTATTGAAAATTATATTCATGGTCTATTAACATCTTTTATCCATGATCAAGTTAAGTTTTAAGATTATTTATATTGCCTTTGTTGCCTGAAAATCTTCAAATGATCTAGTCTATTGGTAATGCTTTCCATTGAATTTTAAATTTGTTTTATTAATTCTTTCATTTCAAGAATTACCACTTGGGGCTGGGGTTGTGACTCAGTTGTAGAGCACTTGCCTAGCATGCATGAGGCCTTAGGTATGATCTGAAGCACCACAATAAAAAAAAAAGAATTACCAGTTGATTTTTCTTCAAAATCTCTGACTCTTTAATGAAGTGATCTTTCACTTCTTTTATTTTCTTTGTGATTTTACTCCTTCCATCATATTTTACTTCTTAGATTATCTTATCTGTGTACTTCCTAAATTCTTCACCTGACATTTTCTGCGCTGCAGTGTCAGTGGAGTCTACTGTTGTATCATACTATTTTGTTTTGGATGTTTTCTCCCATTGCTTTCACATATTGTTTATGTGTCTACCCATCTGTTCAAATGTGTCTGAAGAATGACTTCTACTCTACAAGCTTTGAGGAATCCTGTAGGCTTAGGGTACCTCACAGATTGTGAAAGCTAAATAAGAAATAAAACTACTGCATATGATATATAGGATTAAATTATGTACTTATTTCCTATTGTGACATCTACAATGTTGGTTGATACAATAAACAGAAATGGTAGGATAGTAGTTTCTATCAGTATAGTCCATAGGTAATCATGAATCTTATCTGTCATAAAATCAAACAGCAGGTATTATCTTTGACTTGCTGTGTACTAATTTTTGCTATAACATTAGTGGTGCAGTCTGACATTTTATAAACTAACCAATACTAAGAGAAGTTAAAAATGGAGTTAATTAAGAGGAACAAAGAAGAGTATGTAGAAAAAGGTTTTCAATTTAAAAAGCTGAATAGGGCTGATGCAGAGGCAAAATATTATGTGTTGTTTCTGAGGGGAAGGAGAAAATAAAGGAAAAAATTAAAGAAAGTGTAAAGAGAATGATGAGTTTGGCTTCTATTGATTCATCTTCTATTTATTTATAAATGTTTAAATTAGTGATTATAAGTATGCATAAAATTCAAATTTGCTGTGCTTTTTTCATATATGTACACAAGAGAGTTTGGTTTGTTTTATTCTACTATTTATCCCACTTTTGTCCTCCCTTCTTTGCTATAATCCCTTCCTCTACTCCACAGATGACACTTTCATTTTTAATGAATTACCCCTTTTTTCATTATTTCATCTAGCATTCACATATGAGGGAAATATTTGAATTTTGACTTTCTGATTCTGGTTTATTTCACATAAAATCAAGTTCTCCAGTTTCATCAATTTTCCACCAAATGATATCATTTCATTCTTCTGTATGACTAAGTAAAATGCCATTGTGAATGTACTCCATATAATTTTTAACTATTAGTTTGGGTTGATGGGTATGTAGACTGGTTCTGTAATTTGGATATTGTGAATTGTGTTGCTGTAAAGACTGAGGTGACTGTTCCTCTACAGTATGCTGATTTTAGATATTTTTATATATATCAGGGAGTGGGACAACTGGGTCATGTGGTGGTTCCATTCCAACTTTTGAAAGGGATATCATAGTGTTTCCAGAATTATTAAACTAATTTTCTGTCCTACCAATACCAAATAAGTGTACATTTTCCCCCACATTATTCATTTTGATCTTCTTAAAAATTCTTTTTAGATATACATGACAGTAGATTATATTTTACATATTATACATATATGGAGTATAACTTCCCATTTTTGTGCTATACATGATGTGGAGTTACCTTTGCCTTGTATATATAACCCCCCCCAAATGTTCTCTCTGATACGTGGATACCCCACATTAATCTCGAAAATTGCTATTATGAGTGAAGTGAGATAAAATCTCTATTTGGTTCTTTTAAAATGTAATAATATTATTGAGGTATAGGAAAAGAGCAAGGACACAATAACAGACTCTCCTCCATGTAGTTTTGACTTGCATTTCTCTGATTTCTAGACATTTTGAACATGTTTTCATATATATGTTGGCCATTTGTGTTTATTATTTTAAGCAATGTCTTTTTAGAATTTTTGCCCATTTAGTAATTGGGGTGGTTCATACTTTTTAGGTGTTTTATATTCTGTATAATAATTTCCTGTCATTAGGAGCAAGTGAAAAATATTTTATCATATTCATAGACTCTCTATTCATATCCTTGTTTCCTTTGTTGGGCAGAAGTTTTTAAATTTAATTTCTTCCCACTTATTGATTCTTGGTTTTATTTCTTATGCTTTAGAAGTCTTAAGGCAGTTGATGCTTTTGCCAATATGTTGGAATGTTAGATTTACATTTTATTTAAGCACTTCTAGAGTTTCTGGATTAATTCCTAAGTCTTTGATCCACTCAATTGACTTTGGAGCACTGTGAGAGATAGGGATCAAATTTAACTTTTTCTAAATATGGATATCTAATTTTCATACCATCATTTGTTTAAAAAGTCTCTCCTTCCTCCAACATACATTTTTAGCACATTTGTCACATATCAGGTCACTGTATTTACACGGATTTTTCTGTATTTTCTATTCCACTGGTCTTAATGTCTGTTTTGGTAATACAGTTTGTATACAGAAGTTCTACAACATAATTGGTTATCTGGTATTGTGATGCTTTGAGCATCCTTTTTTTTCATTCAGTGTGCTTTGTATATTCTATGTCTCTTAATTGTCCAAATGAATTTTAGAACTTCTTTTTTGTCAGTGTATCTTGTATAGAATGCCACTGATAATTTGTTTGGGATTGTATTGAGTCTAATTACTGCTGTAGTATTATGGCAATTTTGATAATATTAATCCTGCTTATTCAAGGACATGCGAAGTATTACCACCTCCTAAGATCTGCTTCCATTTTTTTTTTTTAAATTTAGCGTTCTGTTGTTTTCATTGTTGATGTCTTTCACCTCATAGGTTAGTTTTTATATCAAATATTTTTAGGGTACTGTGGTTGAGATTATTTTCCCCAATTTCTTTTTTAACAGGTTAAATCTTACAATATAGGAATGATAATGATCTATGTATGTTGTTCTTATATCCAGCTACTTTAGTAAATTTATCATCTCTATAAATTTGCTAATGTAGCATTTTAAATCATCTAAGTTAAGGTTCATGTCATCATTAAACAGAGACAAGTGAATTTTGTTTCCTAAGTGCATGCCATTAGATTTCTTCTCTTGCCTGATTGCTCTGGCTTGAATTTCAAGTTGAATAGGAGTGGTGAGAGTTTATGTCCTTGTTTTCTTCTTGTTTCTTAGAGAAAATGCTTTAATTTTTCTACATTCACTATAATGTTAGCATTGGGTTTCTCCTATTCAGCTTTTATAATGTTGAAGAAATTTCCTTCTGTCACTAATTCCTCTAGAGTTTTAAAGATGAATGGTTGCTAGATGTTCTCAGAAGACTTTTCTGCTTCTATTGAGATAATCATGTTACTTTGTACTTAAATCTGTTTATGCAGTGAATTATACACACACACACACATACATATATAGTATGTTAGAATGTTCTAATGTACCACATAAAAGAGTATGTTTAAATAACAAAAGAAACTAAAATTAATTTGTAATCATGTAAAATATTTAAAACTTTCAATTAAGAAATTTTGTAGTACCATATTATTGAAACACATTTGTGCAATATTATGATATTGATCAATCTCCTTAAGAACTTTGAGAAAGTTATGTTAAAATGTCTTCTGCACTATATATTGCTCAGTGATACCCCTTTCCATGTATCAATACTGAATTTATTTATGTAGTACAAAAATTCTCATGCTGTATCAATACCTAAATGTTTATATATTGTAAATAAAATATATTTATTAATTTGTTTTTCATTTTGTAGCCACTCTGGCATAAAAAATAAGGATATTTCATACATAAAAACTGCAGTGCAAATCACTCAGTGGTTATTTTGGACCACTCTACCCCCTCCATTATTCATATTTTCTCCCAAACATCCCCACATCCCCACAGTGGAACCATATAATTGAAATCTTTAAGTCCCTAGGATGTATGCTTCACATCAAGACATCATTTGTGTACTTTGAAATAATATACAGATCTTCTTTTTTTTTTTTTTTTGCGGTGCTGGGGATTGAATGCATGGCCTTGTGTTTTCGAGGCAAGCACTCTACCAATGGAGCTATATCCCCAGCTCCAGATCTTCATTTAAGAAAGATATTTTGTGGTCACAGTTACCTTAAAAAGTAATTATATTCAGGGGCTAGCCTATTTGCTTTGGATGCTGGGCTGTAAGAAGTTGTTTTGTTATTTGTATACAAATGCTTGCTTTAAATTAGTAGATCCAGAAATAGCTTTTCTTTCATTTCTAAATAAAATTATTTCATGTAAAATAAAATAATAGCAACTATCAAACTTATTTCCATGCAGACTAGTATAAATGAAGGTTTTCCTGTTTTTGTCAATATTTTTCTCCCTCCTCCTTTTTACATGGAGTACTCAAACACTTTTGCTACATCTGAATCTGATAATATCTGAAACTCATTCTTTTACTAACCAACTCTGTAACCTCAATCTAACATTATTGATCTGATTCTTGGGAAATATTGGGCTAAGCAGACAGCCCTTATATTTTTCACTCAGAAATGAACTCATACTTGGTAAGGACTTTTTATGTACTCTCTTGGAAGCTTTTAAACATGTATTTTTAATAGATTTTCTTAAAGATGGATTTAATCTAGTAATGTATTTCACTTAAATATATCCAAAGTATCTTTTCTACATTATCAGTAGAACAACTGAAATTAAATTAAAGTTAAAATTTTGTGAGATAATAAATGCTTATTTCTATCCTAGGCAACTAAGTGTGTTTAGTTTTTAAAAAATATATTTAATATGTACTGAATTAACCAATATTGTGATGGTTATTATGAAAATACTTCATGTTGTTGGCAACCATCACCATTATCTGTCTCTGAGAATTCTTTTTAACTTGTAAAACTGAAAATCTGTTCCAGGTAATCAGTAATTCTCATTTCACTTCTTCCCCCAGCAGCTACCATTTCTACTTTCTTTTTCTATGATATTCATTAGAATTATTGAATTATTTTATATTCTTTTTTCCTATTAAGTCATTGAAATTTAATGAATATTTTACATTTATGGCACAACTCAATTTGTACTAACTTCTTTCAGGTACTCAGCCACATTTGGCTGTTGACTGCTCTTTCAAATACCCAGATTCTATGCTATAATGTATACTGAATCCACATATAATTGATATATTAGGATATGATATAAATCATTTCTGTTATACTTTAATTTTATTCTTATTTACTATTATGAACAATAGGCAGGTTCCAGTTTTCAAAAATTTTGAAATAGGCAGGTCCCAATTTAAAAAAAAAATGTATGCCCAGATACTGAAATTATGTCTGTGTAATTGGTTTGACATTAGTAACCATATGACTGTGTTTAAAAACTTTGCTGTCTAAGAAGTTGGTGGTTGTGAGCTACCAGCTCTTAGGATTTTGTAGAATATAGATTTCTTGATGACTCTGTTGGGATCATCAAAATTACCATGCTTGATGACTTGCTAGAGGAACTCTCTCTAGTGTCTCTAGGGTGAAGTCTTATTTCAGACTCATCTAGAAAGATGAGAGTGACATAGCTTGGCTCCTCTTAAATATCTAGTATATTTAAATGAATGGAATTGATGACTGACCATGAAGGTAGCTCAATAAGTTTGACAGTCAGATATGAGATACCATTTAGGACAGCCCTATACTAAACAGGTTTCTTTTTGGATTCAACTTTTGATTTCATTGACTACCTCCTTGCTTGGTAAAATACCTGTGCTATATTATCTTTAAGTCCACAACAAAACCTCCATTTTTGCCTATGATGGAGTAACTTGTAGAAGACTAAAGTTTCTGGTGAAACTACTAGAAGTATTAGGAAATTAATATCCTTTAGAAGGCATTGCAGAGCTGCTGAGTCAGTTAAGATTCAGGAGAGAAGTATACAGACACATTCTGTACTAGGTTTTCTCCTCTGTTTTCTAACTCTTGATCTGTGTAGAGAAAAAGGATAAAAGTCAAGAAGGTTATAAAAGATAAGCAAAAAGCAACTGGAGAAGTTGATTGGAGTTTTTGATAGTTTGTTGTTCTGGCTCAGGTTACAGTGGAATCTGTTGAAGGGCTGTGTCATAAGAGTGAGGACAAACCAAAAACAGGTCAACCTTTATAACAGTGTTCAAACTCAGACTCCAGCAATCTCTGTTCCTGATTGGATTGAGGTGACCTGTTCATCTACTTTGACTTCCCTCTAGAAAATAATTAAATTTTCTTTGGCAGAAGGTAACAGCATCTAGAATCTGTATATTTTTTCCTATAGGCATTTTATAAAATTATTCACAGAGTTTTTGGCAGTCAATAAAAAATTGCTAAGTGTTAAGTAAGACCAAGAGAAAAAAATCAAGACCAGGAACAGTTCAAAGCATGAAAATATTCTTGATACAGATTACACAGACTTGAGAGTTACAGAGGCATTAAAACATGATAACTAATCTAGTTATAAAAATGCATGCTGAGATTGAAAATTTTACAAGAGAAGTGGGATCTATAGAAAAGAAAATTTTGAAACAGATAAAATGTAGTAACTGAAAGGAAGAACTGAAAAGAAGAATAGATAGATTTAATTGTAGTTTACAGTTGAAAAGAGAAATAATAAACTAAAATATAAATTAATAGAAAATATTCAGCAGAATATACTTGTCAGTTTGGTGTTATAACCAAACCAAGCTAAGTCATGAAGTCTTTTCAACAATTCATCAGTCATCTCCTATTTTACAGCTTAGGAGTGAAAAAGTCTTTATTATAGTGTAATTGTAATTCTTGATATTTCAATGTGTGTGGTTTTACATTTTTCTTGTAGTGTTTATTTTGAAATGTATAATAAATATAACATGGAGATGGTAAGGAACAAAATTATTGCTACTTGTAAATTTGTACATGATACACTCCATTTAGTCTCTGAGCAAACAAAAATTATTACATAACTAGTATCTTATGCAGAAGTCAACTGTTCAGCAAACTCAACTACTTAGAATAGAGCCTTAGAATGAGACAATAAGCAAAACACAAACAGAAATAGGTAAACAGAGGCGGTTGGCAAAACATGTATTTCAGCATAAAGGAGTTTTAAAAAACATTAGTTGTAGATAGATATAATTCCTTTATTTTGTTTATTTATTTTTATGTGGTACTGAGAATTGAACCCAGTGCCTCACATATGCCAGGCAAGCCCTCCACCACTGAGACACAACCCCAGTCCAAGTATAAAGGACATTATGAGGACCTTCCTCTTATGTAGGACAATGGTTATAGTATAATGGTGACCGGGTAAACCTGGTCATTGCAAGTCAGAAAGTAAATCAGAAAGAAGTGATGGGTAAAGTGTTGAAGAAATGGGTTTGGTAGCAAGTACACTATTTTATCATTTGTAAGACTACACCATGTATGTATCATTAATTTATGTATGTATAAGAAAGAAAAAATGCTCTCAATTACATTTTGACATCCTATTAATTGTGAAATACATCCTGATTCCAGAGATGCTATAATGTGGAGGATGAAGTCAATGGCAGTCCTGTTTTTAAGTCTAATTATTTGTTATTTTTCTTACTTGGACCAAGGAACTTCTTTGAGAAAATTTTCTAATGCATAAAAATAGGATAGTATAAGGTCAAAGATTATTCTTTATACTTTCCATTTTACCTCTCCTAAATCATGGGTATATCTGAAGATATCTACTGACTGGTTCCTATGTAATTGTGATTTGTAGTGATAGAATATTTTAGAGAGTACTTTTTAAGAAAATTTCCAAATATTCTAAATTTTATTATTATGATTGAATTCTAATTTTGCAAAATTTCTGCTATTCTAATAATGCCCAATAAATATAGCATTAATTATCAAATGCATATTTTTAAACAAATGGTTGAATTTTGTGATGTTTGGCAAAGTAAAAATTTCCAGACTATTTTCATCATATTCCTATTTTGAGGATTCCCAGAAAACAGAATGACATTGTTTTCTTGAGCAATAAAATATTAATAACTTCACTTTTGTGTTCATTCTTTCAGAATTTTTTCAAACCACATTCAACTGGACAGGATGAAAAGTTTAAGAGAAGGCAATCCCTCACTCTTTGAGGATGCCAGAATATTGGTGAATCATTATCTGAATTAGCTGAACAAATGACTATCGAAGAAAACAGCAACAAGGATAATAGTACATATTTGGGATGGAGAAGATGCTTCCCACATTTAATTCCTTTATTTTTTTTTCCAAATTTGTGCATTGTGTTTATTGGGGCAATATTTGTTGGTGGAGGGTGGTCAGGGAATTTATAATCTTTCAAAATTACTGTCAGGCATCCAAATCTCACATTTGATAAACTGACATTGACACTTCAATGTGCTAAATTAGAGGGCACAGGCAAAGATCTCAAGGCAGATGGTATTTATTTTTTATGAGTACCAATTAGCTGATCATTTCCAGTGGAGATGATGAAAGTGCAATTATAAAGGCATCTATAGGAATAACATACAGATTTGGAGAAGGCAAATATGTCAGTCTTTTCCTCTGTTTTGACATGACTTGAGTTTGGAAAGTGAACTGAGTCTGTGTCAGGGGCGGGCTCTGAGGGCCCCAGAGCCACACCCTGGCCTGATCTCTAAAATGGCACCTGGCAGCTTGCCAGACATAGCTGCACTCATAAACAAGTTTTAGGAAGTAACTCTGGTTGGCTATTGTACATGAGGCAATCCTGGTATCTGCCTGGAGACTGTTCCTTGATAGGCTGACTTTCCTGGTAGTCTACTCTTTGATAGGCTGATGTTCTCGATATAAGTCTGAGACTTGTGGAATAAATGCCTTTTGGTTCCTGTGATCAAGAAGAGCATACACATTGTGATTGTCCCCACAGGCGGTGTACGATCATAAGTGGTGCCAAAATCTGGGAACTCGAGTTACAAAGAAGGGACTGATCAGGTAAATACAGGGTAAGTAAAGTACAGTCTGGCCAGGTTAAAGTTTGTGGAACAAGCTGACGTAGTTAAAGTTCGCGGAAAAAGCAACGGAGATTGAGTGTTTGTAAGTGCTTTTGCTTTTGTTTTGCTAGTTAAAGTGCTTTTGCATTCTGTTCATTTAATAGAGAAATATGGGCACTGAAATGTCACAAATGTGCATGGAAGGTCCCTTAAAGGATTTGCTCTGGGCCAATGGAATTCCTCTTGAAACTAAAACAGCCCAAAACTTTTAACATCCCTACAGATCTAAAAGGTCTCTTATCTCCTGATACTGTTGGAATTTTATTAGGTAGGAGCTCTAGTGCACTCAGGGGACTTATAGTTATCCCTGGAGTTATTGACTCTGATTTTACAAAAGAAATTAAGGTTCTTGCACATTCTCCTCAAGGAATTATCTCCATATCACCTGGGGACCGCATAGCTCAGCTTTTGATTATTCCCAGCCTTCATAATAATTTTCCATCAACCACAGCAACCAGGGGAACTGCAGGTTTGGGATCTTCTGGAGTTGATTTTGCTTGTCTTACCATGGACTTAAAAAATAGGCCAATGCTTAAAATAAAGATTAAAAATAGAGAATTTTCGGGACTCCTAGATATAGGAGCTGATACTAGCATTATTACCCTAAAAGATTGGCCAAAAGAATGGCCTCTACATGTAGCAGAACAAACCCTGAGGGGATTGGGTGTAGCTACTAGCCCACAAAGGAGTAGTTCTGTATTGACATGGAAAAATGATGAGGGCCAACAGGGAACATTTCAACCTTATGTCTTAGACCATTTATCTGTTAATTTATGGGGCAGAGATATTCTCATGCAAATGGATTTAGTACTCACTACAGAAGGCCATTATAGCCAAAAGGCTCAAAATCTAATGGTAAAACAAGGTCATGAATGGGACAAGGGGCTTGGCCGCTATGGCCAGGGAAATACCCAGCCAATTAGTGTTAAGGGCAATCAAGTTCGCCAAGGCTTGGGTTTTTCCTAGGGGCCACTGAACAAAATTATGTAAAAATAACTTGGAAATCCAATGCACCAGTGTGGGTCTCTCAGTGGCCCCTGACTTTAGAAAAACTTAAAGCGGCCCATGAACTGGTACAACAATTAGAAGCAAATCATATTAGACCTTCAACTTCTCTTTGGAATACCCCTATTTTTGTCATAAAAAAGAAATCAGGAAAATGGAGGCTCCTTCGTGACTTAAGAGCTATTAATGCTACTATGCAATCTATAGGACCAACTCAGTTAGGGCTTCCAGTCCTTACTGCTTTACCAAAAGATTGGCCTACAATAATTATAGACATAAAAGACTGTTTCTTCTCTATTCCATTACATCCTCAGGATTGTGGGAGGTTCGCTTTCACCCTCCCATCTCTAAATCATCAACAACCTGATCAACGATATGAATGGGTTGTTTTGCCACAAGGTATGGCCAATAGCCCCACTATGTGTCAAATTATGTTGATTAGTTGTTAAAGTCAATTCAACAAAAATACTCCAAACTTATTATATATCATTATATGGATGATATATTATGCCACTCTGAGGAAGATACTTTAAAGGATATTTACTCTGAATTAATAGAACAACTCAAATTATGGGGACTCATTATAGCCCCTGAAAAGGTCAAGTTGGTACTACACAAGAATTCTTAGGAGCCCAATTAATCAGGGTTGTAGTAAAGCCACTAAAACCTGTCATCAGGGTAGATCATCTAAAAACATTAAATGATTTTCAAAAGCTACTAGGGGATATAAATTGGATTCGTCCGTATTTGAGGCTTTCCACAGGAGAATTACTTCCTCTTTTTAATATCTTACAAGGGAATCCCCATCCCACATCTCCCAGAGAGCTCACTCCCGAAGCACGTCTGGTTTTCAATATTATACAAAAAAGATTAGATGAGGCCTGGGTAGATTGTATTGATCTCTCTCAGCCATTACAATTCATTGTTATTCCTAACAAGAAACTACCCACTGGAGTCTTTTGGCAAGAGGGTACCTTGTTTTGGGTCCATCTAGCCTGTTCACCCAATAAAACTCTCTTAACCCTACCCAGAAGCAGTAGCTCAAGTAATCTTAAAGGCACTTAAATCATCTATCACACTGTTTGGAATTCATCCAGCTACTATCATTATTCCCTATGATAAGCATCAACTTTATTGGTTATGTAATTTCATGGATTCTTGGACTGTTGTTAGATGCTCCACTCAAGCTAACTTTGATATTCACTCTCCTAAACATCCTTATATAAAATTTTGTAGTAATAATTCTGTAATATTCCCAAGAGTTACCAGACAACAACCTATTCCTAAGGTTCCTGTGATTTTCATTGATGGATTCAAAACAGTGACTGGAGCTATTTGTTATCAAAATAAAGTCCAAACATTCCTTTTTCCTAACTCTTCTGCTCAACAAACATAACTCTTAACAGTTCTTGAAGTTTTTAAAATATTCCCTAATATTCCATTCAATGTTTACTCAGATAGTTTATATGTAGTTCAAGCTCTCAGGAACTTAGAATGTGCAGGGCTTATTGCCTCAAACTCTACTATTTTTCATCCTTTATGGACTTTACAACAAATGATTTGGGATCATTATAATCCTTTCTTTATTGGACATATCAGAGATCATACCAATTTATCTTGACCTTTAGCTCTAGGGAATAATGTAGCAGACATAGCAACTAAGGATCCCCACATTTTTTCTGCGTTTGAGGCAGAAAAATTATCATCAACAATTCCATGTTAATTCTACAACATTAAAACTGAAGTTTCCCATTACGAAAGAAACTGCACATGGTATTGTTAAATCTTGTGGCCAGTGTACAGTCCTCCATCATCCACCTTCTATAGGAGTTAATCCTAAAGGACTGTTACCTAATCATCTAAGGCAAATGGATGTTACTCACATTCCTGAATTTGGTAACCTTAAATATGTACATGTATCTGTAGACACATGTTCAGGTATCATCTTTGCGTCACTACACAGTGGAGAAAAAGTCAAAGATGTCATTTCCCACTGTCTCCAGGCTTTCGCAGCCTGGGGACTTCCTAAACAACTTAAAATGGACAATGGCCCTGCTTATATTTCAACTTCCTTTAACCAATTTCTCACTAATTTGAAATAACTATAACCACAGTATACTTTATAACCCACAAGGACAAGGTATTGTTGAACGTGCACATCTCATCCTCAAAAATATTCTTTATAAACAAAAAGGGGGAATAGGTCCCCTAAAGATAAACTTTCTCTTTGCCTCTTTATTTTAAATTTTTTAACTCTGGATAATGAGGGTCGCTCTGCCACTGAGAGACATGGCAATCATAAACAACATGATAGAGTGACTGTAAAATGAAAGGATGTTCTTACAGGACAATGGAACGGCCTGGATCCGGTGCTTTACTGTAGCCATGGCTCGGTTTGTGTATTTCCACAGGAAAAAACGTCACCTCTCTGGGTTCCTGAACAGCTGACTTCGACCAGTGGCAATGCTACCAACAAGTAATTTGGATCAAAAAAATGAAGATGCCAAAGACACTCCTTACGATCTTGCTGTTGACAGTCTTTCACCCCTTAGCCATGCTTTCTTTTCGCCCGGGTGAAAATGGTTCTACATTTCAAGAATACATAAAAAACTTAACAGGAGATGCTGTTTTACTTTCAGGATGGGTACCTCACAGACATAATGCTACAGGAACTACTTTCAAAATCCCTAGAATCTTCCCTCCTTGTAATCCTAAACATTGTACACCTCCTATATGGACAGGCTGTCAACATGCAGGACCAGCAACTCCTGTACATAATGGATTTTTTTTCGCTTCCAATTTTACTTCTTTCACTGCTAATGATAACTTTACTACTAATAATGTTAAGTTAGGCATGAAACGCATCAACCCTTTTGACAGCTGGGTACTCTTCACTTCGACTTCAGGATATACTAACTTACAACCTATTTTTGCTCTCTTAGGAGGAGCACTTAGGCTATGTACTTGGAATTCCTCTGTATGGAAGAACAGCTCTGGTTTCTCTGGTGCTGTATCAAGCACCCACTGTACCAGAAATATTACGTTTCCACCTACGCCAGTTTGTGTGTTTCCCCCTTTTATGTTTCTGCTAACTAAAGAAACAACTGCTTCTCTCAATTGTACTTCACATTTGTGCTGTCTCTCTCAATGTTGGAATGCTTCTAGGTTCCTGCTGGCAGTCTTAATGTGTGTTCCTACCTCCCTACCAGTCCCATTCTCTGTTACAGATGTGGAATTGCCAGTGTTACTATCAAGAAACAGGAGAGATTTTGGCATCACAGCGGCTGTGGTCACCACGGTAGCAGTCTCTGCAGTGGCAACCGCAACTGCAGCAGCAGCATTGACACAACCATACAGACAGCAACAAAAATCACTTGGTCGAAAATACAGCTGCAGCCTTACAGACTAAAGAGACCCTAAACTAACATCTAAGAGCAGGCATACTCCTTGTAAATCAAAGAATGGACTTACTAAAAGAACAAGTGGATGTCTTACAAGAACTTTTGGGACTGGGATGTGTTTATCCTTTAAGAGCAGTGTGTGTCACCCCTATTGCTTATAATAACCTTAGCTCTGCCGCTATGTTATCTAAAAATCTCTCTGTCTACCTTACTGGCAATTGGTCATATACGTTTGATAATTTAACCAGTCAGCTACGAGCTGAAATACTCAGAGTCAATGCCACCAGGGTTCAAGTTGCATCAGTATCCGAGATGTTCTCTTTGTTATCTAAAGCCCTGGGATTGACAAAAGAGTGGGATGGAACAGTAGCTGTTCTGATTATTATCTACTTATGGATAGCCTATGTTATACGCAGCCAAATCAGAGCTCGCCAAGATGCCCGACATCATCGACGGGCTATAGTACAGGCTTTGACAGCCATTGAGACAGGCACATCCCCCCCAGTATGGCTAAGCATGCTGGACCAGTAGTCAAATACCGGTAAGATCCGTGGAAATGCATACCAACCTAAGTCAGGGTTTTGACGCCTGGAAGTCAGAATTCCAATGATGGGTAAGGATGTAATTTGCCATGGACAACCTAAGACAGACATGGTCCCAAGTCATCTCTTCTTTATTTAGAGAATAAGAGGGAGATGTCAGGGGCGGGCTCTGAGGGCCCCAGAGCCGCACCCTGGCCTGATCTCTAAGATGGCACCTGGCAGCTTTCCAGACATAGGTGCACTCATAAACAAATTTTAGGAAGTAACTCTGGTTGGCTGTTGTACATGAGGCATTCCTGGTATCTGCCTGGAGACTGTTCCTTGATAGGCTGACTTTCCTGGTAGTCTACTCTCTGATAGGCTGATGCTCTTGATATAAGTCTGAGACTTGTGGAATAAATGCCTTTTGGTTTCTGTGATCAAGAAGAGCATACATGTTGTGATTGTCCCCGTGGGCGGTGGGCGATCATATGTCTGCACACATTCTCTTGTCTCTCTGCCACCCCTGGTTGTCTGTTCTGGTTGTAGTTAAGAAAAGAGGACTGTAAGTAGGTGATTACTATTTTAACTTTATGTAATTTGTACTTCCAAATATCCCCTTGGGCTGCTTTATGAAGAAAAAACTCCAACTTCATTGAACAGATCTCCTAGATTAGTGTACCAATCACTTTTAGTCATCTGTGATGTCTGAACCCTGGAGAATAGAGAGAACTCAGGGGTTTGAAATAAAGCACAGCATCATCTCCAAGTCTTGGTAAACAAATAGTGACTTGGGAACATCCAGATCTTTCTATATTCCCTATCTATATTCCCTATTCTTCCCTTTTAAAGGGAAAGTATGTACTTTTTCTACTGTATGGAATTGAATCATTCCTTGGCTGTGAAACAACCAAGTGTTCAAGACTGTCTATCTTTAAAGGATTTTAGAAAATCATCTTAGAAAAGTTTGACCCTGTTTGAGTTGAAGATGTTTAGATCCTATAACCTGATACTTTCATTTCTTTTTCCTTTTTTTTTCTTTAATTTTTATTGTAAACAAATGGGATACATGTTTCTTCTCTGCACAGGAAGTAAAGGCATACCATTTGTGTAATCATACATTTACATAGGGTAATGGTGTTTGATTCATTCTGTTAACTTTTCCTTCCCTCTTCCCACCCCTCTTTTCCCTCTATAAAGTCCCTCCTTCCTCCATTCTTGCCCCTTCCCACCCGCATTAAGTGTCATCATCATCATCTGCTTATCAGTGAGATCATTCATCCTTTGTTTTCTTGAGATTGGCTTATCTCACTTAGCATAATATTTTCCAATTTCATCCCTTGTCCTACAAATGCCATAATTTTATTCTTCTTTATATCTGAGTAATATTCCATTGTATGTATATATCACAGTTTCTTTATCCATTCATCAATTGAGGTGCATTTAGGTTGGTTCCACAATCTGGCTATTGTGAATTGAGGAGATATGAACATTGATGTGGCTGCATCTCTGTAGTATGCTAATTTTAAGTCCATTGGGTATAGGCCAAGGAGTGGGATAGCTGGGTAAAATGGTGGTTCCATTCCGAGATTTCTGAGAAATTACTACACTGCACTAAATTTGCAATCCCACCAGGAATGTATGAGTGTACCTTTTTCCCCACATCCTCACCAACACCTATTGTTGCTTGTATTCTTTTTTTTTTTTATTTTGGTGCTGGGGATTGAACCCAGGGCCTTGTGCTTGCAAGGCAAGCACTCTACCAACTGAGCTATCTCCCCAGCCCTGCTTGTATTCTTGATAATCACCATTCTAATTGGGGTGAGATGGAATCTTAGGGTAGTTTTGATTTGCATTTCTCTTATTACTACAGATGTTGGACATTTTATCATATATCTGTTGATTGCTGTAGATCTCCTTCTGTGAAGTGTCTGTTCATTTCCTTAGCCCATTTGTTGATTTGATTATTTGTATTCTTGGTGTAGAGATTTTTGAGTTCTTTATATATTCTGGAAATTAGTGTTCTATCTGAAATATGAGTGGAAAAGATATTTTCCCACTCTGTAGGCTCTCTCTTCACATTGCTGATAGTTTCCTCTGCTGAGAGAAAGCTTTTTAATTTGAATCTATCACAGTTATTGATTCTTGCTTTTATTTCTTGTGGTATGGGAGTCCTGTTAATGAAGTCTGATTCTAAGTCGACAAGTTGAAGATTTGATCCTACTTTTCTTCTATTAGGTGAAGGGTCTCCTGTCTAATTCTGAGGTCCTTAATCCACTTTGAGTTGAGTTTTGTGCAGAATGATAGATATGGGTTTAGTTTCATTCTGTTGCATATGGATTTTCAGTTTTCCCAGCACCATTTGTTGAAGAGACTATCTTTTCTCCATTGCATATTTTTGTCCCCTTTGTCTAGTATGAGAAAATTATATTTATTTGGGTTTGTGTCTATGTCCTCTATTCTGTACCATTGATCTACCTATTTTGGTACCAATACCATGCCCTATTTGTTACTATTGCTTTGCAGTATAGTTGAACATATGGTATTGTGATGCCCCGACTTCACTCTTCCTGCTAAGGATTGCTTTAGTTATTCTGGGTTTCTTATTCTTCCAGATGAATTTCATGATTTCTTGCTGTATTTCTGTAAGGTCCATCATTGGGATTTTAATTCAAATTGCATTGAATCTCTATTGCACTTTGGTAGTATGGCCATTTTGACAATATTTATTCTGCCTGTTCAAGAACATGGAGATCTTTACATCTTCTAAAGTCTTCCTCAATTTATTTCTTCAGTGCTTTGTAGTTTTCATTGTAGACATATTTTACCTCTTTGGCTTGGTTGATTCCCAAGTATTTAATTTTTTTTGAGACTATTGCAAATGGAGTTGTTTTTCTCATTTCCCTTTCAGATGTTTCATTGCTTGTGAATAAAAATGCTTTAGATTGATGCATGTTGATTTTATAGCCTGCTATTTTGCAGAATTCATTGATGAGGTCTAGAAGTTTGCTGGAGGAGCTTGTTGGATCCTCTAAGTATAGAATCATGTCAACAGCAAATAGCGACAACTTAAATTTTTCTTTTCCTATTCGTATCCCTTTAATTTTTTTTGTCTGTCTAATAGCTCTGGCTAGTATTTCAAGAACAGTGTTGAATAGAAGTGATAAAAGAGGACATCCCTGTCTTGTTCCCATTTTTAAAAGGAATGCTTTCAATTTTCTCCATTAAGAATGATGTTTCCCATGGGATTAGCATAAATAGCCTTTACAGTGTTCAGGTTTGTTCCTACTATTCCTATTTTTTTCTAGAGTTTTGAGAATGAAGGGGTGTTTTCATTCGTCAAACTGTTTTTCTGGGTCAATTGAAATAACCATATGATTCTTATCCTTAAGTCTGTTGATATGATGGATTATGGTTGTTGATTTATGGGTGTTAAAACATACTTGCATTTGAGGGATGAACCCTACTTGATCATGGTGCACAATATTCTTCATGTTTTGGGATACGGTTTGCCAGGTTTTGTTAAGGATCTTTGCATCTACATTTATCAAGGATATTTGTCTAAAATTTTCTTTCCTTGGTGTGTCTTCGTCTGGTTTGGGTATAAGTGTGATGTTACTTCATAGAATGAGTTTGGTAGGGTACCCTCCTTTTCTATTTCCTGGAATACTCTGAAGTATTTCCTGGAATACCTTCTTTGAAGGTCTTGTAGATCATGCCTGAGAATCTATCTGGTCCTGGGTTTTTCTTGGATGGTAGGTTTTTAATGGATTCTTCTCTTTCATTGCTTGATATTAATATGTTTAAATTGTATATGTCCTTCTGTTACAGTTTGGAAGGAACATATGTCTCTAGAAATTTGTCAATGTCTTCGATAGTTTCTATTTTGTCAGAATACAGATTTTCACAGTAGCTTCCAATTATGTTATGTATCTCAGTGGTATCTGTCATGATATTTACTTTTTCACCTCAAATTTTAGTAATGTGAGTTTTTTCTCTTCTCTTTGTTAGTGTGGCTAAGGGTTTGTCTATTTTGTTTACTTTTTCAAAGAACCAACTTTTTGTTTGTCGATTTTTTGAATTGTTCCCTTGTTTCAATTTCATTGATTTCAGCCCTGATTTTAATTATTTCCTGTCTTCTACTACTTTTGCTGTTATTCTGTTCTGTAATGTTAGGTCATCTCATTGTTGACTTTTCATTCTCTTCTTGAATGCGCTTCAACCAATGAATTTTCCTCTTTAGTACTGCTTTCATATTGTCCCAGAGATTTGATATGTTGTTCATTATTCTCATTGATATCAAGAATATTTTTATCTCCTCCCTGATTTTTTTGGTATTCATGTTTCATTCAATCACATATTATTTAGTCTTCAGATGTTGGGAATAATATTTTTTTATTTTGTCATTGATTTCTACTATCATTCCATTATAATCTATAGAACACAAGGCAGTATCTCTTTTTCTGCATTTTCTAAGGGCTGCTTTGTGGCATAACATATGCTCTATATTCGAGAAGGTTCCATGTGCTGCTGAGAAGAAAGTGAATTCACTCATTGATGGATGGAGTATTCTGTATATGTCCATTAAGTATAGATTATTGATTGTGTTATTGAGCTCCAGGTTTCTTTGTTTGGTTTTTGTTTGGAATACCTATCCAGTGGTGACAGCAATGTGTTAAAGTCATCCAGAATTATTGTGTTGTGGTCTATTTGATTCCTGGAATTGAGAAGGATTTGTTTGATGTACAGGGATGCACCATTATTTGGGGCATATATATTTATGATCACTATGTCTTCCTGATTTATGCTTCCCATAAGCGGTATGAAAAGTCCTTCTTTATCCCTTCTAACTTTGGCTAGAATTCCACTTTATCTGATATAAGTTAGAAAACCCCCGCTTTTATACTGAGTCCATGTGTGTGTAGGTTTTTTCCCATCCTTTCACAGTTAGTCTGTGGATGTCTTTTAATATGAAATGAGTCTCTTGCAGGCAGAATATTGTTGGGTCTTTTTAATCCATTCTGCCATTCTCTGTCTTTTGATTGATAAGTTAGGCCATTAATCTTCAGGGTTATTATTGAGATATGATTTGTATGTCAGTCATTTGGGCTTGTTTTTGGTTTTAACAGGGCTTGATTTCTCCTTTCAGTGGATTTTTCTCTAAGGTAATTCCTCCTTTGCTGACCTCCATTGCTATTTTCATTTTCTTCTCATGGAATATTTTGTTGAGAATATTCTGTAGTGCAGACTTTCTATTTGTAAATTATTTTAACTTTTTTTTAATGGAAGGATTTTATTTCATCTTCAAATCTGAAGGTTAGTTTTGCTGAGTGTAGGATTCTTGATGGCAACCATGTTCTTTCAGAGCTTGGAATGCATTGTTTCAGGCCCTTCTGGCTTTTAGAGTCTGGGTTGAGAAGTCTGCTACTATCTGTATTGTTCTCCCTCTATATGTAATCTGATGCTTTTCTCTTGCAGCCTTCAAATCCTCTCTTTATTTTGAATGTTAGGCATTTTCATTATAATGTACCTTGGTGTGGATCTGTTGTGATTTTGTGCATTTGGTGTTCTGTAGGCCTCTTTTAATTGATTTTCTATTTCATTCTTCAGGCTTGGGAAATTTCTGATATTATTTTATTGAATCAGTTGTTCATTCCTTTGGTTTGTATCTCTGTGCATTCCTCAATCCCAATAATTCTTAATTTGGTCTTTTCTTGATGTCACATAGTTCTTGAAGATTCTTTCCATAATTTCTTACCATATTCTCTGTTTGGGCAACTTATTTTCAAGATTAAATATTTTGTCTTCATTTTCTGAGGTTCTGTCTTCCAAGTGGTCTAGTCTTTTGGTGATGCTTCCGATTGGAGTTTTTTAATTGGTTTATTGTTTCCTTCATTTCAACAATTTTCATTTTTTTTGAGGATCTATATTTCCTTGTTGAAGTGATCTTTTACTTCCTGCAGTTGGTCTTTGAACTGCTTATTTTTATTATTATTCATTGCCTGCATTTGCTCTCTTTTCTCATTCTTTGCTTCATGAATCATCTTAATCATGTGTAATATGAAGTCCTTTTCTGATATTTCTTCTACTATACTGTCATTGCTTTGTATTCATATAGAATCTAGATTTGTTTGGATCATTTTCTTCCCTTGTTTCTTTCATGTTGTTCATATATCTTCCCCTCTAGCAGTGTAGATCTGGGGTAGTGCAGATCCACCCTATAGTCTTACAGTGGCCATATAGGTTTCCTACCTTTTATTTAATGGGGAGATCAATATTACCAGTGCCCAATTCAGACAGTATGCAATCCTACTCCAAATAACTCCGATGAGGACACTAACAATGGCATCATAATAAACAGAATGAGTTCAATTTTTGTCTGCAGTATAACAAACAGAAGGTCTGCAGTTTCTAATGGAGGACAAAAAGGATGCAGAGGAATGTAGGATGTAGATGTTAATGGGATAAGAAAAGAATATACAAAAGTTCTAGATAATAGAAAGTGTGAGAGTATAATCAACAGAAATTGGTTGTTAGCATGCCAAAATGGAGAAAGATACTCTGGGGGAACAGGTAAACAAAAGGAAAAAGAGAAAAAGAAAAGAAAAAAACTTAAAATTGTTCAATAAGGAGAAAAAGAATATCTAAACTATAATAGTCAAACAGTATTTAAACCTCTCAGTCCTTCAGTAGCCTGATGCATGAGAGGTACCTGACAATGAGCTCCAAGTCTCCAGCAGGCATCTCAGGATGAATTTGCCCCACCTAAAGATGGGAGATACAGCTTCCAGGATTATCCAAGATGGCTGCTCTGACTTCCTAATGTGTTAGCAAATGGGGAGCTGCAGTTCGGGTGTGGATGTGTTTAGCTGGAGGTCCTGGAGGTGGGGTGTGGTTGTTCAGACAGGGTTACTGGAGTGGGGGTGTGTTTGGTGTGGTTGCAGGATCCTGGAGGTGGAGTGCAATCAGTGGGTCTGGGGTCCTGATGATAGGGTCCAGTGATTCGGTCTGGGGGTCCTACAGGCAGGGAGCAGTATGTCGATGTGAGGGTCCTGGATGCAGGGAGTGATTGGTCTGGATGAGGGATTCTGGAGATGGAGCTCAGTCAGTCCAGCCTGGTATCCTACAGGGTCTGGCTGTTTTCTCAAAATGGCAGCAGCCACGTGTAACCAAACCTGCAGGTACTGTAACAGTGCTTCATGTTTTATTATACTTTGTTAAAAAGGAAAAAAAAAAGTACATGTTTTGAAAGTTTAAATGAGTAAATTTAAGGTACTGAAAATTTAAAAATCTAAAAAAGTAAAAAAAATAAAAGAATACAGGCATCAGTAGACGTTCACAAGGATGTGGAAATGGTACACTCATACATAGCTGATGGGATTGCAAATTGGTACAGCTACTCTGGAAAGCATTATGGAGATTCCTTAGAAAATTTGGAATGGAACCAACATATGACCCCATTATCCCACTCCTTGGCCTATATCCAAAGGACTTAAAATCAGCATACTATAGTGATGCAATCACACTAATGTTACAGCAGCTCTATTCACTGTAGCTAGATTGTGGAACCAGCCCCAGATGCCCTTCAATAGAGGAATGGTTAAAGAAACTGTGGTATATATACTCAATGGAATATTACTCCAATTAGAGAGGACCTCCACACTAAGCAGATCCTGAAATGGAATTCAACTCCCTTATTGACATTCTTAACTTAATCTGTTGCTGAAACTTAATAAGATATGTCACTTATTACCATTTCACTCTTTTTTCTTTCTATATGTTTATTATGTTTAATTCTTAACTCTTAGAATCTACTAGTACCCATGTTTCAAATAAAATTATAGTCAATGTGGTTCTTACCTTCTATAGATTCTTTTAAGCCATGTTTTCTCTTCGATATGCATCACCAGATAAATGATTGTGCATTTCTGAGGAAGACTCAGAAAGATGCCCTGGCAAAATTAATATCAATAATGATGTACATAAATAAAACCAAGAATCAGGAGTTGGGATGGCATCAAATTAAAAAGCTTCTACACACCAATGGAAACAATTAATAACTAGAAAGTAAGTCTACAGAATGGGGAAAAGATTTTGCCACCTTATTGTCAAATATGGGATTCATGTCCAGAATATTTAAAATCTCACAGCACTTATCTCTAAATACAAATGACCCAAGAAATAAATGGACAACAGAACTACAGAGATACTTCTTTTAAAAAGAAATGCAAATGACAATAAGTATATGAAAAAAATGTTCAACATGTCTAGCAGTAAGAGAAATACAAATCAAAAGTACATTGAAACTTTACTCCAGTTAGAATGTCAACTATTAATAATGTTAACAGGGATGCAAGAAAAAGGTTCACTCATCTGTTGTTGATGGAACTGCATATTAGCAACATCACCCTGGAAAGCATGATAGAGAAACTTCAAAACAATAGTAATGGGACCACTGTATGATCCAGCTATCTCAGATACTGATACATATTCAAAATATCTAAAATAAGCATATTATGTATTGGCAGAAACATAATGTATGTAGCAGCACAATTCGATATAGTCAGGCAATGTAATCAGTCTAGGTACCTATCAGCAGATTAATAAACAAACAATATATATATATATATATATATATATACACACACACACACGCACACATACATATATGTATATAAAGGATTATATGTGTGTGTGTGTGTGTGTATAAATGATATTTTTTTAAAAATTTTATTTGTAGATGAACACAATATCTTTATTTTTTTCATGTGGTGCTGAGGATCAAACCCTGTTCCTCACATGTGCCAGGCAGGTGCTCTATAACCAAGCTACTATCACAGTCCCTGTAATGAAATTGTACTAAGTCATAATGAGAATGAAATCATAGCATTTTCTGGTAAATGAATGAAACAGAAAAATATTCATGCTAAGCAAAATAGACAAGAGACCTAGAAAGTAAAAGTTTTTCATCACTTGAAGAATGTTTTCTGTCATTTGAAGAAACTAGACAAAAATAAAGGGTTTAAATGGAGAATTTATGAAAAATAAAAAGAGAACAGATGAGTAGAGGAAATTAATTAAGGCTGGAGAGAGGAGGGAAAGCAAAGAGAGCAATGGTGGAATGAATCTGAACAAACTTTCCTGTATGCACATGTGAAAATACCACTGTGACTTTGACCTTTATGTATATCCATAAAGCACAAATTAAGACAATTATAAACAAACAGAAGAATAATCTGTGGACTAAAGGAAAGTAATATCAGGAGGGAGATTGAAAGGGAATGGGAAAGTATTGGGCACTTAATTGGAGAAAGTTTTATTCCATGCTTTTATAATTATATCACAATTAAACCCTGATCTTATGTACAACAGTAATGAATCTAATTGTGAAAATAATTAAACCACAATAAAAATCTACAAATACTGTATGAACACTTGGAGAATGAAGAATACATTTGCATGTTAATGGATCACTGATGAAGTTGGGGTAAATTTTTAAAAATCTTCAGACAAAATGAGAATAGAGATACAGCATTCCAGAATCTATGGGATACAATAAAAATTATTTTTTTCCATATTTTATTTTTCTTTTATTGACAGCATATTTATACATAATAGTGGGATTCTTTATGAAATATACATAAATATGCATAGTAGTCCCTTCTTTCCCTTCCCTTCCCTGCCCCTGATCTAGCAAAAGCAGTTGAAAGAGGAAATTTATAAAAATGACTGTGTACATTTAAAAATCTGAGAGATTTCAAATAAAAACCTAAAGTTGCAACCTAAGGTATTAGAAAAATAATAAATCAATTTGAACAAGTAGAAAAAAAGAAATACTACTTATTAGAGTTTAAACTATAGAATACAAAATAAAGAAAAAATACAAAGTAATAAGGGAACAGAGTTTATTTTTGAAAAGGGAACCAAAAATTGATAAACCCCTAACATGGTAATGAAAGAAAGGAGAAAGAAGAAACAAATAAATAAAAGTAGAAACCAAAAGAGAAATATTAAAACAGACATCACTGAAATCCAGAGCACTACTAGGAATTATCTGGAAAAACTTATTGTTCAAGTAAACAGGAATATCTAGAAAAACATTATGAAGACTAACATGGTAAAAAATGGAAAGTCTGCAATATATGTATGAAGTAGTAGATATGAATCTAAACAGCTCAAAATATAAATCAAAGAAATGCAAAATTCCAACTAAATAACAAGCAATTATATTGAAGCAGTAATTAAAAGCCTCCAGGACAGCAGTGAACACAAGGCTGAAATTTATCAAATAATCAAAGAAGAACTGACATGAGTGCCCCACCATTATATGTAAGAGAAAACAAAAGACACTTCCAAAGTCAGTATTACCTTGATTGAAAAGGAAAATAAGGACACAACAAGGAAAGAAAACTACAAGCCAATATTCTTGAGGGCTGTAGTCTAAAATTCTTCATAAAATACTTGGAAAATATATTCAACATCTTATTAAAAACAACAAACACTGCCAGAAAAAGTGGTGTATTTTTGCATTTCCAGAAATTTAGGAGGTTGTGTCAGGTCACTTGTAGTTTCAGTCAACCAGGGCAATTTAGAAATCTGGATTCAAAGTGAACAACAAAATGAGCTGGAGCCAGTTGTAGAGTACACCTGCTTAAGTCTCTGGAGGTCACACACTCACACACAAACACCATACTCACAGGCCAGCTAGTTTTATTCAAGGGATGCAGAATGGTTAACATACGAAAATAAAAAAAAAAAAAACAATAATAATTACAACAGATAAAGAATCAAGGGCAAAATCATAACTTAATTTTAATAGATGCAGGAAAAGTCCTTGACAATATTCAATGGCCCCTTCATTACAAAGCTCCTGAGGAATTAGAAAGAGGAGGATCTTACCATAACATTCCACAGACCAAGTATATCTTTCCCTTCATAAATAAATTCTTTCTATTTATATTAATCAAGCAGTACTTTTGGCTTGCATTCTGATTCTTTTGTTATATGATGACTTACACAGAATTGACTACTCCCTAACATATTCTACAAATGTTGACTCTATACAAAACCACAACTGTTGCTCTCCTTGTTATTAGGAACCTGAGCCTTAAACTTATATCTAGGTTGGTTGGCATCATTGTGTGCATATGAGAGATGATATTTAAAAATAATTGAGACATTTTTTTTTAAATTTTAACTTTGGGCCAACTAATGTGAAGAGAAAGTGTGGATTGTTCTCTATGCTGCAATATTCTAAAGAGTGGTTTCAACCACTTTTTTTTTTTTTCAATCAGCATTATAGTTGTTAGGTAATGTTCTGATTTCTAGTTCCCTAGTGTCAGTGTTTGCTTCTATAATAATAAAAACAAAGTAGAGAATGAAAATGTTCCATAATTTCAAATCAATGAGCAGCTCAGCAATAGGTATTTTTAAATAATTTACCCTCTTTCCTCAATTCATTAGAAGCCTGATGTGAATCTCCTTCTTCTTTGGGGACATTCTGAGAAGGAAAAAATATTTAGGTGTAAATGCACGAAATATGAAAATTATCATAATAGTTTCCTTTATTGCAGGATACAAGAGAAACAGAACACATTTCTGAGCCATTCCAATATAAAATCAAACTTCCATTCTTCAACTTACTAAGCTATGTCTCTCATGTGGGTGAGAATGTTTAGAGATAAGAGAGAGATCTTGAAATGTTACTCCCCTTACCTCTAAGGTAATTGCACAAATACTGACATTCATAAAACTATTTTATTAATCCAAATTACCTATAATAAATTACAGTCATATGCAGTTAGAGTGCTTTCAAAAAATTAGAAATTTAAATGTGATATTTTGAATGAGATTTTGTGACTTATATTGGCACAAATTATCTCATGAAGTGAAAACATGAGACCTGAGCTTTAAGAGTACCTTATAAATAAAGCAGTTGTAATCACAAAGATTATAAGCTCTGTCCATCCTATGTGTCAAATAGCTAACAAAAATGTAAATATAATGTTGATCCTTCCAAGAAAGAAATAAGAATTCCACGATCTTGTGGGGGCAGTAATGGAAACCACACAGTCACTAAAAGAAAAGATTTACTAAATAACCAAAAAACTGGTGACAGAGGTGGCTCAAAGAATAGACATTGGAGAGATGTTTTCTGCAAGGAAATATTGAGATCTTGGAGTAAATCTTTTAAAAAAATACAATGTTTATCTTAAGTTCCAAATATATGCTTCTGATTAGAGGATGCTTAGGAGGATATTCTGGTTCCTACTTTCATATTTATGACATTTCTCTAACTTGTTTGCTTCTTTTTATGGCACGAATTCAAGATAACTCACCTGAATTTATATATCCAGACATCAAAAGTGAATACAAAGTAAAGCACAATTTTTAGAATTCAGTAGATTTAACTGATAGTCATTTCATTCATGTTATTTAGAACACTTCATTATATAGAAATTTTTCTACAAATTCATTCATGTTAAAAAATTAAGATTTTTTACATTTGAAACCTTATTGTAACTGCTTCAGAAATATGCAAATATATTTATTAACATTGAAAATCTCATTAAAAATTGAAAACTATAAGTGAATAGTTACATAACTAAGCAAATAACTTTTAAAATTTGGGATCTCAGAATGTGACATAAGGACTTGGATACTTTTAGACACTCCGATACAAAAAATTATTGAAACTAACATTGTCATATGGTTATTGAGAGTCTCTGCTTCTAGATCTGGTTGTATTTTGCACAAGACATCTACCTTCATATTAAATGAAGAATTTTAAATATACTCTTAGTGGAAAGAGCCAGAAAGCATGATGAAATCCCTTTTAAATGGCAAATATTTTATTCTTTTGTATTTTCATACTTTATTTATTACTTAGCTTTATGTGATGGTGAAGATTGAACCCAGTGCCTTCACACAGACTAGGCAAGTTCTGTACCATTGAACTACAACTGCAGTCCCTAATCCATGAATTAATATACATATTCTAAATTTCTAACATTATTTTACTGTGAAAATGGAGCCAAGAATAGAAATAATGAGAAGGTTCTCCTAGAAATATATGGTAGTAAAATATAAAGGGTTCAATAAAAAAAATTTCAAGCAATGTGCTTTACTTATTTCACATTAAAGGCATGAGAGAAATTCCATGATTCTACAAAAAATTACTGGAGCATAAATGTTAAAATTTATGTAGTATGATTTAAATTTTCACACTAATGTATACCTAACAAAAATCCTTGACCAAATTTCCTATTTCTTCTGCATTGAGAAATTTATTCCTAATATAGTTTACTCTCATATGTTATTTCCAACCAATGTCCAACCCACTACACTAAACTACTCAATGGAACACTGGCATTTATACATGTTAAAAAATACCAATATAATTCTCTTAAATTTTTTTCTGAATAAATTTCCAAAAAATATATCAGGGAAACCATTGCTAAGTTTCCATGTATTAATACCTCAAAACTCAATATTAAGAGCAAGAAATTAATTGCACAATAGATCACTTTACCTTTAAATGGGATTGATAGTAGAGCTCATCCAATGTAAGACAGGCACCATCAGTATCAGCTTCAGTGGGATGACTTCAGAGCAAAAATGTATAATAAAGTTATTAGGTAGGTTTTTCTCAATAAACTGGTGAAAATTTGGATTACCTATATGAAATGCTCTTTCTTGCCTGATTTAATTAAAATATAAACTATTTTATAAAACTCTGCCTCAACTTTTTAAAACTATGAAATATTCAATGAACATACCCATTTTGTTGGTGGAACTTTAATTAATTAATTTATTTATCTATGTGTGGTGCTGGAATCTAAATCAGTGCCTCACATATCAGGCAAGTGCTCTTACACTGAGTCACAACAACTAGACCCTCAATGAACACACTCTTAATTCCATTTCAGACTGACAGCCACTATATTGGCAGAACTTGAGAACAGTTTATTCTCTGAAACTGCCTGTCTTGAAGGCAGAACTTGAAATACAACTAGTAGCTGTCATAATATTTTCTTTTTACCTGCAGTGGAACAGACCTTTGATAACCCAAGACAAGGTAACAAAGAAACATAATTGCTTAATTCTGGTAATGTGATTAGAGTCAAATTTTTGTTTTAAAGGAACAGCTGCCAGTGAGGACTATATTTAACTTATAGTTAAATGCAACTACATACTTCCATTTAGGAATTACAAAATAATATAAAAGGAAATTAAAATCATTTCTGTTTATGATGGATGGTACAATCCAAATGGGACATCCAAATATGGCCAGATGATTCTGCATGTTAGATTTGAGTTCCAATACCTCCTAGTGGCACCACTACTACCTATACATGCTGTTTCCTCCCAAAACATACATCTGATAGATTCAGTCATTTGGCAAAAGTAATTTAACAAAACATATTTTTTGTTGTAGTAGCAACAACTTGGACTGCAGTATCTTCTATGATGCTACTGAATTAGAATCTATTTCTAACCCTGACTTGGTATTTCACAAAAATATATAATCACTAAGATACTAGGAGTTTTATCACTCAGCAAATACCCATCCATATTTCTAGAAAAAAAAAATAGTTCAGTATGTAGCTTGTTCAAGTTGAACAGGTACCTTCAACTCATTATAAACAGGAACCCATTATTGTATTTGGTATTCACAAGATTTTATACCATAAATGTTTTTTAAAAATTATTAGAAAATAGCATTTTAAATATTGGAAAATATTAAAGAAATATATGGGGGAAAGATTTAATTAGAAGATTAAGATTTAAACCTGGGAAGCATTCAAGTAGTATTTTTCCAGGAATGTTTTTACTGAATATTTTTTATATTCTGCCGTTTAGGATAACTAACAATATGCTCAAATACAGTGTACAGTAGAAAATAGACTTGATTTTGCAAAAAATATTCCATTCCAAATATTGCCAATGTCTTTAAAGGCTGAGGAAATTGTGCTCATTTTTCAGGGACATACTGCAGTATTTCTTGCTCTGTGTACCCATCTTAACCCTCTGGGCCACAGCATGCTATTGTTGCATTGCTGCACATGATTCCTAGTCACAGGTGCCTTGTGTGTTTGTGGATGTGACTGAGAAGACTACAGAAGCAGTCTTTTCTCTACAGGAAGACTGTCCTGAACTGTGTGCACCATGGCTGCTGTACTGGGTCTTGACTGTTAGTAGGTGTTCTTTTTTTTTTTTTTTTACTTCTGAAACTGCTCAACCAAAATACCAAGTGGATTTCAAACTTCTGTGGTGTCCAAGTATTCTGTAACTATATTATCTGAAACTCCCTAATGCTTTCAGAAAAGGCAAAGTTTATATAATGTTATTTTACAGAAAGTCTTTAGAAAGAGCAACCTGTACTCTAAGTGAATATCACTCTGGCAAGACACATAACAAGTGCAAGTATGCACATTTGCTGTAGTGTACCATTTTCTGCACAAAAATATTCACTGCAAAATATCAAAGAGCGAAAATTTTAATACAATTTTTTTTTTTGCTGCTTAAATTCAGTAACTGTTGGAATCTAAGAGATTGTATTGAAATTGAAAATAAATTATGTCAGTATACTTTTCTAAAATCATTTAATCTTAAGTGAATACTTCAGAAATTCCTGCCATGTTTACGGTGAAAAATAAACATTGGTCTCGGGAAATAGCTCAGTTGGTAGTGTGCTTTCTTTGTAAGCAGAAGGCCCTGGGTTCAATACATGGTACTGCAGAAAATAAACAAATAAATAAACAAATAAATCATGTTTGTACTGTTTATATCCAATTGGAAATTAACTTAAATATAATCTCTAATAACTTTAAGCCATAGTATATTTGCATATGTGATAAATATACATAATGCATGTCCCTCTTTATTACTTCATATGAGAATACATTATCAAAGACATTTATATGGTTGTTTTCAGCTGTGTTTCTCAGTTTGTGAGGATTCTCTTTAAATACCTTGCCTGATAAAGGATGTTAGCCACTGCTGATGCCTACATCTGTATTTCCCTCTTCAGCTGGCTAAGTCATTTTAATAAAGAAAATGTACAGATAATCCCTTTGCCCACTGGAGAAGTCACAAGTTCCTGATTGTACGTTAATGTGGCATTAAACTAGACAAATTATATTTAAAGCATGCAAAATTCATTATTTTCAAAATGTATTTGTCAAATAGTCTAAGAGCTGGGAGGACATGAAGAAGAGAAAAATTTAAAGCCATCGATACCACTTATTCTTTATTAGTCAAATTCACATAGGCTAAGTTAACCAGTTCTTTTTCTTCTTCTTCTCCTCTTTTGTTTTTGATAGTCCCAGAGATAGGACCCAGGGCTTCACCCTTGCTAGATGAGCACACTACCCCTGGACTGCAACCCCAGCCTATTTCTAATTTTGAAACAGGGTCTCACTAAGTTGCCTAGCTCACCTCAAACTTGCGAAGGCCATTTCTTCTTATTATTTGGTATCACCTGCCTGTACTATCTTATTATTGTTACTCTGACAGCTGCATTCATATTTAATTTGATTGATTCATTAAACAACTTTGTATTACATTGTGGGATGTACTGGACATGAGCAGAAATAGTAGGTAGTGAGTTTGAAAAGGCCTATGTCTTGGAAGCCCTGTTTTAATAAGCTATATGCAAGATGCAATTAAGGAATACTAGTAGAAAATTTGAATACATTTGGACAGTCCCTTATGTTGTACAGAGGTTATTAATTGTAACTTAGAAATTATACAAAATTTAATATTGATAGGCTAAATTTTAAAATAAATAACAAAATATCAAATTAAACTTTTTATAGAACAATAACCATTTCAATTGTAATGCCTACAATAAAGAAAATGATGATGCTGACTAAATTATGTTTACTCTTCTATGGTTTTAAATCTATAAAGATTTCTTTATTTTAAACTAAATTTATCAAAATCATAGTAAGTACATTGGGATGTAGCTTAGGGTTAGAGTGCTTACCTAGTATGTGCAGGCCCTGGTTTCAATTTCTAGCACACCAAATATATACATATAAATGCTTTTAATTTATATAAATTTTAATTTTTGTTTTCTGAATTACTAGGTTATGAATATAGGGCACTTTGCCACCAAGCTATATCCCCAGTCCTATTTGTTTTTATTGAGTCAGGGTCTCAAAAACTTGCACCCACTGACCTTGAATTTGTAATTCTCATGCCTCAGTTTTCCTATTTGCTAGGATTACAGGCACATACCTCCATACCCAGCTTAAATTAATATTTTTAAAAAACTCAATTTCAGTGAATATTTCCTTACACTAGATAACACTAAGTGTTTTACACTAATCTCTGAGATAGTTCCTTTTTTCATAAGTTAGTATTTAAGAAATGCATAGAAGACAGTCATAATATTATATAATATATATATATATAATATTATGTAATAATATATATAATATTATATAATAATATAATATATATATATATAATATTATGTAATAATATATATAATATTATATAATAATATAATATATATATTATATAATATTAAGGGCACAGATAATTTTCTGTTGCTTCACAGAAGTGCTTCTTGTCAAAAGTCCACTCTGAATCAAGATTGCACATTTTGATAGAACTTTTGAATTTCAGACAGGATAAGAATAGTCAGTTTAGAGACACAGATAGCAAAGAGTAATGCTCACAGACAATTTGTGGTGTGTTTTCAAAGAACAGAGTTTAATCTTACTTAGCCAAAACTTGTAATATAAAAAGAATAATAGAAACAAAGCCTAGAAAAGTAGACTGGCAGCTGTGGGATGGTGATTAGAGTGAATGCAGTAGAAAGCAAGGAGACAGAATTCCATCTTCCTTTTTTAAACTCACATTTGAATTCTGAATTAACGGTGTTGAATTCCTTTGTCAACCAATCCTTCTTTCCTGGTCAGGTTTTGATCCACAGTAAAAAGGTCAGGCACTGAAGTGAAAACTCTCACTATAGATTCCTCCTGTTCTGAAGGGGTTGATAAGCACAATGAGCATGAAGAATTGACTGGGATCACTTGATATTCAAATATTTTTTTTAATTCCAGTAAATGGAATAGTTTGCAAAAATAATACTAAAAATAGGAGTTATGAAAACAAATTCATTATTAAGCTAGGAAAGAGACTTTTAAGTGAAAAATCCTAAAGCAAAAACTTAGGCTAAATAATGCCATTCCTCTTAGCAAAAAATAGTGGATAAATCAGTGTATTTTAAATTCTGTATCCTTTCAAGTGGATATTTACAGAGGTTGTCCAGCACCAAACTTTCTGGACACAGAGGCAGTACTATTTACTTTGAAGATCAGGGCTCAATGACAAATGCAGGCCAGGAAGCTCAAGTGACTGGACTGCAGGGCTCCCACCACCTCTGCTGCCAGAACTACGCATAAGTCCATGTGTAATGAGCAGCAGGTGTTGTCGCCACCCTCCATTTCTTTTAGTCACCTCAGTAAGCACTCTGTAGGATTCTACAACTCTGTAGTGTCACACATGCCTTCTCTGTCTGCATCATCCTGTGACCCACCCTTTCCTTTCCTTGTTCTGTCATGTGTTTACTAGACACAGAACTTGCCAAGGACTTTGTTATAAAGACCAGATCATAAAGGAATGCGTGACAAAACATTTCTTATGTAGACTCAGTTTTATTTCCCTCCAGGAATATTTGTATTTAGACTGCACATAAGAACTCAAGCTAAAACTCTTTCAAAGAAATTAAAAATGATTTACCATCACTTATAGGCAAGTTGCACCTCCAGGGTAAGGTATAGCTAAATTTAAAGGCAGGGGTTTCATTTCCCCATCTTTCCTCCTTTACTAATTAAAAGAATGACAGGTAAGATATACCTTTGTAGTTTTAATTTAGGTTTCTATTCCATACCTTTTACCTTTCCCTTAATCCATTTTAGAAGGTGTGTTATTCAACTTTCCACTGCTGTGACAAAATAACTGATGTAAATCAACTTAAAGGAGACAAGATTTATTTTGATTTCTTGTTTCAGAAACATTGTCATGCTTGGCCCCATTTCACTGTGCCCATGGCAAGGCAGAACATGGCAGTGAGCATAGAGCAGAGCAAAACTGCTCACTTCATGGTAACCAAAAAGCAGAGAGGCCAGGTGCCCAATATACCCTCAAAGGGCATATTCTAAATGTTCTGTTTCCTTCAGTTAGGTCCCACCTCTAAAGATTCTACCCTCTCCAATAGCCCATGAAGTTGTAAATTCACCAGGGGATTAATTCATTATGAGGTCAGGCCCCTAGTGATTTAGTCACCTCCTGAAGAACCCAGTTGTGTACCCTACTACATTCAAGACCAAGTTTAAAACAAAAGCTTTGGGGACAATCCAGATCCAACCACAGTAACAGGTAACCAAGTTGTGTAATCCTATCACCTGGGTGAAGTTTCCAGGTTTTTGTCATGGAAGAAAGCAGACCTTTTATGGTAGTTGCCCTCTATTCCCTCCTCAGCTAGAAATGCAAGAGAAGATTATGGATGCATTGAGTACCAAAACTCCTTTCTGACAAAGGGCTGGAAGATGTGCCCTCTGTCTCCATGTATGTGAGAAGAACTCAGGAAGATGTGCTGCCTCCAAGCAAGTGAGGAGACCTTACGACAATGTGCTGTCGCCAAGCATGTGAGAAGATCTCAGTGGGAAGAGCTGCTTAGTTCACCTAAGGAGGCAGTACCTTCAGATCTTGGGTTTCTGGATTTTACTATGTTTCTTCATAACCTAATATAAAATGGAATCCACAGAATGTCCAGAAGTGAAGGATTCTCATCATCTGGATAGTGGGCATTTCAACATCTGACTCCTGAACAACAGAGCCTCTTCCATGATTTGATCATATGTGAGAGCCCCAATTACCCCCGTCCCAATCCTGGTTGTTGAACCCAGGGCCTCACACCTGCCAGTCAAACTCTGTGACATTGAATTACTTCCCTTTTTTATTTTATTTGAGAGAAGTTCTTGCTGAGTTACTGAGACTGTCCTCAAACTTGTGATCCTCCTGCCTCAATCTCCCATATAACTGGGATTACAGGCATGTGACCCCATTCCTCTTCTCTTGCATTCTCTTATGCCATCACATAAGTGAACTTGCCTAGAGAAAGCATGCACATTTCTGCCCACAACTCATGACCCAGAACTTTTCCATTGGCTCAGTCTGTCTGCAAGAGGACAGGTAGTTTTTCATTTTCCAAGAATAAAATCATAAAATTTCTGGAGGATATTCAAACAAGAAGCCAAATTCCAAGGAGGTTATTTATTTTGAGGATCATAAAACTGAAACAGCGATGCACAGGACTGTTCCTTCACTCTCACTACCTTCATGTTTAGTCACAATCTTGGTAAAAACTCTATGAGAACACCAACTTAAAACTGTGCTTAGGGTCAGGAGTCTTAAGTTTTGTCACTAAAGAGAATCAAAATACAATACAAAAGTTCAAAATATAATTCTAGATTCTTTCAGTCTAATAACATTAACAGTAAAAAACTAAAAATCATCAATGCACATTGTATCCTTTTTTGCCTCTGATACTGACATAAAACCTTCATTGTAGGCTTTTATATTCATTAAATGTCCAGAGTTGCCTCTATATCTCACAAAACACTCTTACTGTGACATCTGCCACTCATATAATATTCTCATTGTGAAAATAGGCATTCACATAATACCATCTTGTGGTCACTGACACACACATAGTATCCTAAATTGTCCTCTGGCCATGATGTAATATCCTCAATATGAACTCTGACACTTAGAAACCTACTGTGACCTCTAACAATCATAATGTCCTCAGTGTGGCTTTTGACATTCAATATTTCCTCACTCTTGCCTCTGTCCTTCACAGAATATCCTAATTCTGGCCTTTGACCTTCACAAAATATCCTAAATCTGGGCTCTGGCAATCACATAATTTCCTCACTGTAGCCTCTGACACTGATATATTACCTTCATTGTCGGCTATCATCCTCATAATACCCACACTATTGCCTCTGAAACTCACCAAATATACTCAACGTGACCTGTGACATTCATGTAATACCCTTGGTTTGACCACAGGCACTCACATAATACACTCCAGTGGCCACAGACTCTCATAATAATAACCTCACTGTTACCCCTGACCTGCATATAACATCCTCATTTGGCATCTTACACTTAAATAAAAGCCTCACTGTGGACTAAGACACTCACATAATATCTTCAATGGTGCTTCTAATACTCATATGACACAAATACTGTGGTTTCAAATATTCACAAACTATACTCACTGCAGCCTCTGACACTTAAATAATATTCTGAATTTATTTCACCCTCATTGTGACCTCTCCCATGCACATGCCATCAATATGGCCTCTGATGCTCATTTTAATTCCTCACTATGTTCTCTGAAACTCACATAGTAACTTCACTGTACCTTGTGAGCATCATTTAATATCCTCAAATAGGCTTTGGCACTGACATGATATCCATCTATGGCCTATGAAACTCACACAGTACCCTTCCATGGCCTCTGACACTGATATAATACCCTCACTGTGTACCCTGACAATTATACAATACCCACACTGTGAATCATAACACATAATATTTTAACTTGGCCTCTGAAACTAATATTCTCATTGTGACCTCATAAACTCATATAGTATCCTCACTGTGGCCTCTTACACTGACATAATATACTCAATGGGACCATGGAAGCTCATAATAACTTCACTGTTTTATTCAGATATTTTAGTGTTGTGACTAAAAGGATTTAACCAGCACAATTGTACAGACAAAAAAGTTTATTTTGGGGGTTCACAGTTTCATAGGTCTCTGTCCATAGAAGGTCAGCTCCATTCCTCAGGGTTCAAGGAGAGGCAGAACACCATGGCAGGAGAAAGTGGCACAGGGAAGTAGCTCACAAGATGAATTGGAAGCACAGAGAGGGTTCTCCACTTGCCAGAAACAAATACATACCCCAAAGCCAAGCCCCAATATCCACCTCCTCGAGTCACACCTTCCAACTCGGTTTCCTCTCAGTTAATCCCTATCAGGGAATTAAATCACTAATTGGTTTAAGACTCTTACAACCCCATCATTTCTTCCCAGAACATTCTTGTATTGTCTCACATGTGAGCTTTGGGGGACACCTCACATCCAAATCATAACATTCCACCCCTGGCTCCCAAAACTTCACAATGCAAAATACATTTTGTCCTTTTCCAAGAGTCCCCATAGTATTAACAGTTCTGAGATTGCTCAAAGTTCAAGTCTGAATTCTTCCCTAAGGTTCAAGGCTATCTTATATTTTGAGTTCCTGAAAAATTGAAGGCAATCTACAAGTATTCAATATTTAATGGTACAGAGTAAATATTTCCATTTACAAAATTATGGGCATAGAAAGTAGGAATAGGACTAAAACAAGACTGAAATCCAGTTGGGCAAACAAGTCCTGAAGCTCCACGTCTGACATCTGGGGCACAAGGCATCACGATGCTTTCTTCAAATGACTTCTGTAGTTCCCCCCTCCCATGGCCTTTTAGGTACAGCCCAAGTAGACTTGTGCCTTGTGTCTGCTGGATTCCTTCATATTTCCTGGAATGATGTCTCATGTTACTGGCATTTCTTAATCTTGGAGGTCTCCACTGTAACTTTGGTTTCCTCTTCACATCTCTACAATTTGATTTCTCAGGGGGTGCCTTCAGGGACTCTGATGCTGCTGCACTTTTGAAGTTCTCCCAGGCTTTCCTTTGAAATCTTGGTGGAAACCTTCAAGAACCCCTAATTCCAACATCATGCATTCCTACAAAATGAGCACTTCATGGTTGATGTCAAGGTTTGCCACCATCTTGAGGAATAGTCAAGTGTCCAGGTACCCTTACTGCAGCAGCCTCTAAATGTCTGGGTGCCTGAGCACATTGAAAATCTTCCTAGCACCCCTTGTGCAAGTAGGGTGTCCTACTGGTCTCTTCAGAGAATTTTCATCTTTACTCCCTTGAGACTGAGATGGATGTGGTCTTGCCAACTCCTGAGATGTCCTCAAGCCATCTTTCTATTGTCTCTAGGCAATGTCTTTAGCATTTCTTTAGGGGAAGTAATGTCTTTAACAACTGCAACTTCCTTAGCCCTAGTTTTACTCCAACCTTGCAAGTCCCAATTTTTTAAATCTTTCTGCTCTGCTTTCTGCTCCCAAATATCACAACAAACTTGGCTAAAAATTGCCAGCAATATCCATGCCATAATTTAGGAATGATTTGGACTGCAATGTCTGCACAATTCATAGTTTTACAAGTTATAGAAAATATTGGGGCCATAGAAGCTAGAAACGCCATAAAAATACACACATAATAGATGTTACAAAGATAATAGAGGTTAGAAGATGACAGAGGCACAGGGAGAACATATTATATGATCTTCATATAGGTTACTCATTCCATGGAGCTTACAAAGGTCAGGTCCTTTAGGCTGTTCAGGACATAAGGGTTACACAGCTTATTGTGTTTAAACTGTTCATAGACTGTCATTAAAGATACTCATGACATAGAGTCTATGAGGATTTTCAAGGTTCTACAGGTCAAAGAGACTATTCAGACAATTTGAGCTTTGAAAGCACTAGATGCTATGTGGGTCATTCAGGTTGAGATTTTCAAAGAAGTTACAGAGTTCATAGAGATCCCTCAGGTCATAGATATTATGCAGGCAATAGTGGTTACTCAGGTCATGGGGCCTATTCAAGTTGTAGAGAATACACAGGTTATATAGTTGTCTCTTAGGTAATAGAGGTAAATAGGAGCATACAGAATACACACTGAATAGGAGCTACTAAGTATATTTAGGCTATTAAAGTCACAGATGATACTCTAGTCTTAAAGGCTCCTGAGGTTGTAAAATATATGCAGATATAAAAGGTATTGGTAATAGAGTACACTCAAGACATGAAATCTCCATAGAACATAGAAGATCCTCAGATCAAGAGGGTGTGCAGGTCACAGAGATCATTCAGATAAAAGAGGATATGCAAGTCATAGAAGCTATGCAAGGAATAGAGGTTATGTTGGTCAGGAAGTTATGTAACTCATAGGCACTACTAAGGTTGCTAAGGTCATAGAAACTACTCAGCTCATATTGTGGTCTTTGAAGTCATCAAGGTTACTCAGGCTGTAACTATTGCACAGGTCATATAGGATACTGTGGCCAAAGAAGTTAAAGAGATTACAGAGTCTATACAGGTCACAAAAGCTATGCATATCACAGATGTTATACCAGTAATAGATAGTACTCAGTACCAAGAAGCAACATATTCATAAAGTATCCTCAAGCCATAGAAGCAGACATGTCAAAAAAAAAAAAAAAAACAAATTATGGGTCATCCCCTGACCCAGGGCCAAAGGAGGGGGAACCATTTTCACCTGCAGATAGATATGTCTACTTCACAAATGTTTCAGATTAAAACAGAAGCTCTGCCCACAAAACCTTTTATTCCACTAGAGGGAATGAATGGACAGATATGATTACTACTGAGGATGCTCAAGTAAGTCTCCCTGGGGAAGTTTATAATAAAAGGGGAAATGCAGGATTTGTTTCTACTATCATCACAGCATGTTTACATATTACTGAAACTAGACCAAAGTTAACCTTTTTTTTAATGAGCAGTCAATCACAGGGTTATTGGAAAAGAGTGCTTATGTTGCAAATTTACCCCTCTCAATATGGCCTCATATATGGCCCTTACATAGGTTCACCCTGGGGCATAGGAGGCAATAATGAACAGGTGTCTAAATGTTCTCAATGGTTACAATGCTCTGCCCCTGGCAACCCACAGCAAGTTTACTCATATTCAACCATACATACTCAATTGCAAATGTCTGTCAAATTGCCTTTTCTGTAGGGACCTCTGTGTTTCTGATTGCCTTGACATTAAAATGGAAGGTTACCACTCCTGTCTTGGTAGAAAAAATTGCCATTGTCTAAGGAAAAGGTGGAAGTCCTGGAGGCCCTCATTTAAGAACAGTCATAACTGGGACATATTAAACCTTCTACTAGTCCATGAAATCACCCATTTTTATCATAAAGAAGGAATCAGGGAAATGGAAATTATTTCAAAATTTAAGAGAAATTAATAAATGTATACAACCTATGGGCCCGCTTCAATGTGGATTTCCTAACCCTAATCTAATCTCTCAGGATTTTTCCTTACATGAAATAGACATAAGGATTTTTTTTACTATACCTGTCTTTCCTGATGATTGAGGTAAATTTGCTTTCACAGTTCCTGTATTCAATTATCATAAGCCTGTTGATAGATATCAATAGACATTTCTTCCTCAAGGTATGTTAAATAGCCCAACATTATGTCAAACTTTTGTGAATAAGACTCTTCAGCCTTTCTGAAAATTATTCCCACATATTCTTATTTATCATTATATGGATGATATTTTCATTGCTGGGTCAATACTTAACAGAAAGTACTTTAAATAAATTGCAACACATTGTATTACAATCCGGTCTCCATATGGCCACAGAAAAATATCCAATGACAACTCACTATTAACTATTTATAACAAAAAATTCTCCAATGTTACTCATATTCCAAAATTGACTTTTCCTTCCACATATTCTTAGTTCATTTGCATCAATTTTTAGGGCATTTAAATTGGGTCCAACCATATATTCCTTTAACTACTGATATTCTGTCATCCTTTATTCAGATGTTAAAAAAGCAACATAATCCCACCAGTTTTTTCCAGTTAACTGCTGCACTGCCTACAGCTCTTTGGTGTGTTAATGAGAAATTATCTACATTTCTTATAGACAGACTCCCAACACTCAATATTCCTTTATCTCTAATAATCTTTACTGGAAAGCCTTTTGCCTTCTCTGCAGTTGTTGCCATTTATAATCAAGGCTTCAGCATAATAGAGTGGATATACTCTCAGTTTTAAGAAAGAAATATTCTCCCTTATACTGTTATGTATGCTCAATTGATCTCAGATAGTCACAATTGCATTTTATCACTTACATCTATCTCTTACATTTGATCTTACAGGAACAGATGTTCATATACTTTATCTGATGGAAAGAATTTACATTTACAATATTTACAATTTTCTTTTTCACGCTATTTTAACAGACTTTTTGGCTCCTATTGCTTTCCATGCACTTCTGGATGAACACCTTTCCTTATTGTGTCAAGTCTCTCATGCTTTTTGTACAAACTTCTCCACTCTGATTTCCAATGAGATTACTGTCTATACTGATGGAGGAAAACAATGGGGTAAAATTTGAACAGATTTTTACACATTGCCTCAAGCTTCTCCTTAGGGGGTCAAATTAATTGCAATTACTTTAGCTCTTTGTATGTTATCCATTGCCTTAAACATCATTACAGATTCTCATTATATAGAAAAACTGATGCTTCATATTTTCTCTGCAATTTTGTCACCTCATTTGGACTCTAATTTGGTATGCCTGTTTATCACTCTTCAATCTCTTTTACAGAATCATACAGTTCCAATATTTCTTACTCACATATGTAGCCACACTAAGATTCCTGGACCACTCACTGAAGGAAATGCTCATGCTATAAAATCCTTTTATGCTCTCTTTTCAGATGCTTTGGAATCACACAATTTTTTCATCAAAATGCTCATTCTTTAATAAAAACCTTTTCTATTTCCTCTCAACAGACCTGTTTCATCATTAATAATTTATCTCATTGCATACCCTTTTTTTCTACTTGGAAAACCATAAACCCTCGAGGTTTAGATTTTAATGACCTTTGGTAGATGGATGTAACTCATTTTCCTCCCTTCCACCCTATTCTTTCTTACATGTTACCATAGATACACCCTCCAATGCACATTGTTCAGACAAGGTCTCAACCTGTATCTATCATGTGCTCCTCTTCATTGCCACCAAGGTAAACATCATAATTTAAAAGCTAACAATTCCCATCCTTATACTTCTAGAACTTTGCTCAATTTTGTAATCAATTGAATATAATTTTAACCCGTGGAATTTTCCACAATCCTACTGAACAGACCTTAGTTGAACAAGCACACCACACACTTAAAATGTGCCTTTTAAAACAAAACCAAAAAAGGGGACCTAACCTCACTCATGTTAATAATGATTTCAATATTGCCTTGTTCACAGTGAATGCTGTCAATGTAGAATATGAGATAATACACTGTAAGGCCCCAAAGAGTTAACTTAAAAAGTTACCAGAGCTGCTGATATTACTAAAAAGGGGTTAAAAATGAAAAGCTGCAGATGAGCTGAGGTCAGCCTAGCTAGATAACAGGATGACCCTGGCAGCTAATTTAGGCTGTTGCTAGGGGTAACGGGGGATCTCCTGACCTCACCACTGACCTTCTATAGATCAGTAGTTACTATGGTGACTAAAACTTTGCAACTGAAACTTTTATGTCCTGATCCATTTGATCCTGGATGGAGTGGATCCTGATTAAAAGAAGGAAACTTCAAAAAGGACAAGAGGCTCTAGGGGCCCCTGATCTTCTAATCATCTAATGAACTGGGGGGATATAAAGATTTTAACCACATCTGCCCAACAATTGCTAGGCCAGATGTGTTTAGAATGTGCCCTGAAAAATTTGGTTATGCCTCTCTTTGTAAAACTTACCCAAATTTCTGTAACTATGCTGGCCATTATTGTTTTATTTCTGTTGTATTCCTGTTTGTTGGTGGTGCTCTGTACAGAAAATTGTTCCATCTTTGGCTTCTTGCAGTCATTATAACAATAGGGTTCACTTAGCAGAAATTCTTAGCTCTTCTGAAATTTGTATCCACCAAGATATAGATATGGGAAGCAAACTGGGATCTGCTCTTTTCATGTGGTGCTTAAACCTCTAACTATATTCCAACTAATATGTTTCATGGAACTCATTTTTGTTTAAATAGATTAACAGCATTTCTCCACTCTCTTCAGGATTTAATAGGTCACCATCCAGCTCAACAATTACATAAAAGGGCTATTTACTTAGATGAAGATTGTGATGATTCGTTTAATCTATTGTCTAAAGAAGAATTTGAGGCTTTAAAATTCTCTTTAGTTGGTATTCCTGCCCTAGCAGTAGGAGCTTATAAACAGACAATGGGGTTTACCTGTGCTATGGTAAAAAATACAAATTACACATCAAGAGCAATTACTGTGCTACTGAGGAACAAAAACAACACCCAACACCATCAAGCTATTCTTTTTTTTTAAGCTATACTTTTTTTTGTGGTGCTAGGGATTTGAACCCAGGGCCTTGTGCTTAAGCTATTCTTGATAATAGGGCTTCTATTGATTATTTGCTGTTGTTACATCATAAGGGATGCCATAAATTTAATAACCTGTGTTGCTTCAATATAACTGATAACAATAATTTCATTCAAAGGGCCTGGATCATCTCAAATACATTGTAAAGAAGGTGCAACAAGATGGATGTTGGAATTTATTAGATTGGTTAACCTCATGGTTACCAAGTTTTACATGGATCAAACAGTTTTTCACTGGAGGATGTTTATGGACACTTGCCTTATTATGTTGTGCTTATTTTCCAATGTCTTATATTTCCCTCCACATTTCTTAAACAAAAGACAAGTCATATCTATTTAAAAGGTCACACAAAACAAAAGCTTGGAATTGTAGAGGTTCAAGCCATGAGAAATTACAGAGGAGCATAAGTCCTTAGAGTGTGCACACAGTTCAGATGATGAAGACCTTCTCTTTCTCTGCCTTAGAAACATTCTGCAACTCCTCTGTCTTTGAGCTGTTATCTTCTTATAAAAACATTTGTTCCTAGTGGACTCTGAGAAGCAAGCAAGTTATATGATCTGCACATGCACAAACTAAAAGCACTAATGTAACCTGATATATCCCTGGAATAGAAAATAAAATTGAACTAGTTTTCCCACAGAAGCCATTCCTTATTGTATGCCATCCTGTATGCTTGCTTCTTTATTTGTTCACCCCTCAGTCTTTACAATCTCAGTTGTGTAGGGAGGACCCTCTGAAGTGAAGTTAAGGAGAACACACTAAATTTTGTTGGGAGGGATTAAACAGGGAATCTCTCAGGGTTTTGGGGAGGGCACTCAAAGAAGTATCACAAGGAATCTCTGAGTCTTATAGTTATGGCCTTTGAATGAATGCACAGGGATTTTTGGAAAATGGTGTTTGCTACCTGAGATGCATACATAGAAATTTTTTTTGAGATTTGTTGAAAGGACATTTTGAGCTTTGTATGGAGGACTCTTGTTTGGGTTGTATAGGGAAGGTACACTTAAGTATTAAGAAATCACTGAGGTGTATAGGGATATATTTCTAAAGTGAGTAAAGAGAGATCTCTGAGATTAATGGGGAGAACAAACTGAGATTTTAATGGATGGCTCTATGAGGTGTGTAACAGAGCCCTCTGAGTTATAAAAGTAGGGCAATCTGAGAAATGTAGAGACACACTGTGTGGTGTTATTCTCTGAATTGTATATGGATTGCTCAATTATGTGTGTAGTAAGGGTTTTTCAGGTGTGTATAGATGGCCCTCTGAGTTGTGTAGGTAGGGTGCTTGATCTAAGTTGGGAGGGCTTTCTGAAATGTGTCATTAGGTGTCTGTGATGTGTGTGTGAAGGGAAGAAATCTTTGAGGTTTGTTGATCAGGCTCTCTGAGGTGTGTAGGGAGATCTCCATTAGGTGTGCAAAAGGAATATATGAGGTGTTATAAAGCACTTTTCCCTTTGTAGTAGTGCAATCTCAGTTGTGTAGTGAAGGCGCTCTGAAGTAAGTAGAGATATCCATCTGATATGAGTAGGGAGAACACACTAATGTGTCTTTTAGGACAGTAAAGGGAATCTCTGAGGTGTGTAGGTAAAACCCTCAAAGGTGAGTAGGGACAGATTTTTTAAAGAGTAGTGAGGTCTACCTGAGATGTGTGGGTAGGGTTCGCTGAGGTGTGTAGCACAGATTTTCTGAGGTTTGAATTAATATCTGTGGCATTTTTAGGGAGTACACTCTTGGGCACATAAGGAGGGCTTTCTGAGCTGTTTAGGTGTTGCTCAATGAAGTGTGGAGTAAGTGTCCATAAGGTGTCTAAGGATGGGATTTTGAGTTTTATATAAAATTTTCTTGATATGAATAGAGAGGAAATTTTCAAATGTGTAGGGAAGTGTATTTGAGGTGAGTAGGAAAAGCTTTCTGAGTTGTGAAGGTGGGTTCTCTTCATTTTATAAGGAGGACTGTATGAGGTATGATGGGAGGACCCTCCGAAGGATATAGGAGGGCTTTATGTGTTTTGTAAGAGGGCTTATTGACATGAGTGGGAGTGATAATTTAAGTACACCTCTTTGTGGTGTACCTAGAAGGTCAGTAAAAATAGCTTTAAGATGAATGCAGTGAGGTTTTTCTGATGTTAGTAGAAAGGCTCCCTGAGGTGTTTAGGGAGTACCTGAAAAGGAGTATAATGAGTACTCACTTAGGTCTGTAAGGTTGTCTCTCTGAGGTGTGTAGGTACTTCTCTTGAAATGAGTAGTGAGTGTTTTCTTCAATGTACCAGGAAGGCATTCAGATTTGTGTAGGGAGGGTTCACTGATTTTTGTATGTAGCAAATTCCAAGCTGTTAGTGTATAGGTAGTGGGTGAAGGCTTTCAAAGAAGTACAGTTTGTACTCTCTGAATTATGTAGGAACATCTCTCTCATGTGTGTAGGGACTGCACTTGAGGTGAGTATGGTGGTACACTTTGATATATATATGAAGGGTATACTGAGGTATGTAGAGTAGGCTCTCTGAGTTTGGTAGCATGCTGCCACTTAGTTGTGTTCTGTGAGTTCTATGAGGCATGTAGGATAGTTCTATAATGTGGGTTAAAGGACTATAAGACATGAGTTTGAGGATCTTCAGAAATGAGTTGGGAGGGCTCTCAGATGTATAGATAGTGTGTGCTGAGTTGAGTAGAAAGGACTCAGTGAGTTTTTTGTAGGGCCTTTTGAAGTGAATAGTGAGTACCCTCTTAGGTAAGTAAGGAGGACAACTAGATGTAGAATGGAGGGCCCCATGAGGTGTGGAGGTGGTTCTATATAGTCTGAAATTAGAACTTGCTAAGATGAGTAGAATGGACACTCTGAGTTTTGTTGTGTGGGTACTCTGTGGTGTGTAGTGAGGGCTCATTGAAATGCAGAGGGTTGGCACTCTGGTGAGTGTGGGGAGGGCTTTCAGAGGTGTGGAGGGAGGTCTCTGTTATTTGTTCAGAGGGATCTATGCAGGGAATAGGAGGATTATAAGACTCAGTAGAAATGCTATCTCAGTTGTATAGGGAGGACCTTCTGAAGTCTCTGAATAGTGAAATCTCTGATAAGAGTAGGGAGAATATTCTAAAGTTTGATGGGAGGGATCCTTGAGGATAATAGAGAGGGTCTCTGAGGTGTTTTTGGAGGACACTCAGAGGAGTATCATGGGAATTCTCTGATATTTGTAGTTATGACCCTCAGTTGAATATGGAGGGCTTTTTGGTGAATAGTGAGGGCTACATGATGTATCTATGTAAGTTTTTCTTGAGATTTTTTGAAAGTGCAATCTGATATTAGTATTGAAGACTCTCTGAGATTCATAGGGAGGACTCTTTATTGCAACATATAAGGAGGTGGCTCTGAGGTAAGTGTTAATAATTTGCTGAGGTGTATATTGATGAAACTCTAAGGTGAGTAAGGTTAGATCTCTGAGATGAATAAGGAAGAAAAACTGAACTGTGAAAGGAGGGCTCTAGGAGGTGTGTAACAGGGGTCTCTGAATTTTGAAAGTAGGACATTCTGAGGTGTGTGGAGGTGCAGTTTTTCCTGTGTAGCAAAAGTTATTTGAGTTGTATGGGGTTGGTAAATGTGTGTAGGAAGGGTTTCTAAGGTGTGTGTGTGTGCCCTCTGAATTGTGTAGAAAGTGTACTTGATGTGAGTAGGTAGGGCTCTGTGCTGTGTGGAAAGGTGACTGTGAAGTGTATAGGAAGGGATCTCTGAGATGTAAAGAAAGGGCTCTCTGTGGTTTGTCATACACATGCTCTGAAATGTGTAAGGAGGACTTTATTAGGTGTGCAGGAAGAATCTCTGAGGGGTGCAGGAGGACTTCTGCCTGCATACAACTGCTACCTCTGTTCTTTAGTTAGGGCCCTCTGAAGTGAATAGGTGGATCAATTTGATATGACTAGATAGAACATACTGATGTATAATGGGAGTGTTGTTTGAGGAGAGTAGAAGCAATGTCCAAAGTGTTTAGGGTAGTCATTCAACATAGTATCCCAACGGCTCTCTGAGATGTGTCACTCCAACCCTCAGAGGTGAATAGGGAAGACATTTTGGTGAATAGTGTATTCCATCTGAGTTGTGAAGGAATGTGATTTGCTGAGGTTTGTAGCATGGACATTGTGAGGTTTGAATTAACATCTCACAGGCATTTGTAGAAAGTACTCTCTGGGGTGCAGAGGGAGGGATTTATGAGTTGTTTAAGTGTTGCTCAATGAAGTTTGGAAAATGTGTCCCTAAAGTGTGTAAGGATGGAATTTTGAATTGTGCAGGGAGGACACTTTGCCTCTTTATATACCCAACAGCATCTGTCTAAACTACTGAAACACTCCCTCACTGATGGAAACAGGGATAACTCAGGAGGAAAATCTTCCTATGCCTCACCCTTTCCTGAGTGGATGTGCAAGATCCATCACCTGAACTGGCTTATCCATTATGGATGTGTCCTGAGGGAAAAGTTTTTTCCCTCTTCACTTATGGAGGAAAACAGATGTAGCTGATCCCTGAGGAGAAAATTTTTATCAGGGATCCAAGGACACCACGGACAGGGCAGGGGCAGAGGCAGTACAATTTGAGATTGAGAACATGCTCAATAGTTGACTATGAATGTACATTTTGGGGATCATTCACACGTGCATGGCCATTATATCCACAATCTACTGACACTTTCCTCAATCCTACTTTTTTCTTATTTTCCTCTCCCCTCTTTATTTTCTCTCCTCCTCTCCTCACAAACTGAATCAACACTGCAAAACAGCACCAGTTTCACATGCAACTCATTTCCACTGACACCTTTATGTTTGCAAATGTGCTCCAAGTGAGCAGCGATGCCCACACACCTGCATTTCTTCAGAGTACTACTTCCACGACCTCACTCTACTCTCCTTAGGGCAGAGATCACCAGTCCCTCATGAGGAGGCTTATGTGAATAATTCTTCACAAGCTTCTTCCACTGCACATTGTTCACCTGGGTTTGGTTGCAGGGAATTCAAAATGACAACCACATTTGTACCTGGAATTCTCCAGGCTTCATGGAAACACTCCCATTCTCTCTGCCAATGAAGGGTACTTCCACACCTGAGAACTTTCCTCATGAATCTCAATGCCAACTGGAAAACCAAGAAGTTAATGCAAGAGACCACCACTCTATTCCCTGGACTTTCTCTGACAGTCTGCTATGCAGTGGCTTGCATGTGACATCTTGATGAATAAAGTTAGTATTTGTGGCTGAATTGATTTTAGCCTCTATGGAGTGCATCAAGAGGGTCACGGGGTCTTCACATCCCACTCAACCAATATCATTGGAGCTCCAGTGTCAAGAGGAATGGAGCCCTTTTTTAGATACTTTTTAATATTGATGGAACCCTGCAAGAGATGCAGTGTAGTATTGGGTAAAGCATAACCACAACTTGGGTTGTGAGTTGCTCTCATGTTTACCAGGGATCTGGGAATTAATGCATTGTGCTTTGGATGGTAAGGATTGACACAAAACACTCCTTGCAAGAACTCACACAAGAAGTAGGAAATCAGAGACATTAGATCTATGACACGTTTTTGGGGATAGAAAAAAGTCAAGAAAGAAAATGGATTGGACAATTTGCAAATGCTTGAGGAACACTTTTCCATCTCATTGATTGTATTAACATGTTGGTTATTATGGTACCACTTCTGTTTTGATATCAGGTTTTTCCAATTTGGGTCTTCAAACTTGAATATTCGTTGACCTTTTGGGGATTGAATTTCTGAGATTGTGGTGCACTCTTCATTTGGAGAGCCGGGGATTAGAGGTGCATATGCCAGGATCAACTGGTTTAAATTGTAGGTCGTTGGGTAGGTGCTGTGATGTTAGGACAGCCTTTGCGCATGGTTCTTGTGCCACAAAAAATAGGAATCCACATACGTATATGCAGCTGTCCCTTGGGAGCTGCAGAAAAGAGACAGGAATTTGCAAGGGCATTGATGTACTTTCAAGGGAAATTAGGGTCGGTGATCATGGTTGTGTACACATTGAAAGGGCAATAGCTACTTCCTGTATTTGTAGTGTAGGATGAGTCTGAAAATATGTCATGGAGTTTGTGAGTTGACCATGAACAACAGCAAGTTTCATAGTGTCTCTTCTCTGAAAGTTGTTCACCAGCATGAAGAACCTCCAGTTTTTCTTCCCCCCAAACATCCTTACTGTCCCCCTTTGAATATTCACCTTGGAAGCTTTGAACCATTCCACATTCAGGATTGTCTATGTTGAAACCTGGTGTTATGCCCTGTGAAACTGTGCTCATCATGCCATCATGAGGCTGTTATTTCATTCACTGGTCTGTAGTCTGCTCCCTCCCCGGGGCTGCTTAGAAAACTCCTGGCAATATCCAACCAACCATTGGGACAGAGAGACATTTGTCTGGTGAAGAAGATGAACGATTGTGTGAATGCAGATTGGCAAGACATTTCTGCATCTTGAGGAGTTTTGATGTGCCCTGGAGAAATCCCAGCAGGTCAGTATCTGGGTACAGCCTTGTCTTGAATTTGCAGTGAAGGAGGAGGGGCATGGCACTTTGAGTGAGCACACAACAATCTCCTTACTTGTTGGGTTTGTCTTGTCCTCTGTCAAACATGATGAGTGCATGATTCCCTCCTCTCTTCATGAGCCACCAGAGGAGCCCCAGACCTTCACATGGAACACGGACATCACACATAACACCTGTCTCCTTTCAAGACTTTGTAGATTAGGAGAAGTAACCCAACACATGGAATGTGATGCATCCCAATTCAATGATCACTAAAGCCACGGCGCTTCACTGTATGCTTCACTGAGCTGAGTTCTAACCACCCATCTCTCTCTGAGTCTGCTAGGACTCTACACTAGTTTTCTGACTCTGAAGAAGACCCGCCTTTTCCCAGTCCTGCAGGAGTGTGGTCAGATGGCACATCCACAGGTGGCGGTATAAAGCTTGTTGATCTACATCCTCTCAGGAACCGCTTGGTCCCAGCCAGTTCCACTAGAACTTGTGGGGGGCTTAGAGCCTGCAGCAGGAGCCAGGTGAGCAGGCTCTCAGCATGAAAGCTGGGGGCAACGGAGCACAGCGTCACCCAGCGGGCCCGTGTAAAAGTGAGGCTGTCAGGCTTCAGTGAGAACACATGTCTTGCCTGGACATGGAGGGATTTATCCCCCATGAAGCTCCATACCGCTTACAGTTTAGTTTCTCGTTGACCACTCAACAAGTAAAGTATTTCTTCTTTAAAAACGCAGGAACCTGGCAGTCGCTCCCTTCATCTATCCTCTTACCCTGACAGCTGAGCTGGTGCTTATCTTTAATGTTGGCTAGAAGTGGCCAGGAGCTGAATGATCTCTGGTTGCCATGGTAACCGAGAAACCACTGTGTTCTCAGGCCGCACCTCTGTGACCTCAGGTGGGTCTGTGGTGCAGGCCATGCCATGGGAGCCAATCTTCAAATTTTATGTTGCCCAAGTCTTCACAAACCCTCTAGGGAGTTCAAACATGTGCATTCTCCTACGGGAGCCTAGAAGACCTGCGCCCTTCACAATCTCGCAACCCTATGCCTGCTCATTCCCCTTTGATGAGAAGTGATCTCCCATGAATGTTTCTCATGCCACAGGAGAACTGGTAAGCAACTGATGCATTTTTCAGTGTGGAATTGATGCACCTGAATGAATGAAGGATCAAGGATATGACTTTCAACCACTTATCTCTCTGCAAGGAATGTTGAGAGGAATAACTGAAATCATACCAAGCAGAAGACTGAAATTGAATGAGCAATGTTATCTTCTTGACACCACATTTCCCTTCTGGGACCCCAGACCAATTGTGGCATCACCACTTGCTTTGCCTCTTTATATACCCAACAGCATCTGTCTAAACTACTGAAACACTCCCTCACTGATGGAAAGAGGCATAACTCAGGAGGAAAATCTTCCTATGCCTCCCCATTTTCCTGAGTGGATGTGCAAGATCCATCACCAGAACTGGCTTGTCCATTATGCACAGCACTCTGCTGATTAGAATTTTTTGAAGAAAAAAAAAAAAGGAAAAAAAAAAGTAAAAAGTAGGATCGAGGAAAGTGTCAGTAGATAGTGAATATAATGGCTAGGTATGCACGTGTGAATGATCCCCAAAATATACATTCATAGTCAACTATTGAGCATGTTCTCAATCTCAAATAGTACTGCCTCTGCCCCTGCCCTGCCCCTGGCGTCCTTGGATCCCTGATAAAAATTTTCTTCTCAGGAATCATCTACATCCATTTTCCTTCTTATGTAAAGAGGGAAAAAGCCTTTCTCTCAGGACACTCCACTTGCCTTGGGTATTGACATGAAAAAGAGATCCTTGCTGGATTGTTGTGAACAAGAGAATTGAGAATCTTCAGGCATTGTTTGGCTTGGTCATGATTGCTTGCCTACATGCAGTTTCACAAACTAGAACAGTAGGTGATCAAGTGTTGTGACTCAAAGGATCTTCCTGTGCTGGCGATATAGCCCATCACATAGAGTACTTGCCTCTCAAGCTGGAGACCCAGGTTCGAGTCCCCGGAACTGTTGGATTATGGAAATGCAAAACAAATGGGACACACCAATTCAGAATCCTCTCCCCTCTTTCTTTTCTCTTCTCCTCTCCTCTCAAAATGAATCAACACTGCAAAACAGCACCAGTTTCACATGAAACACATTGCCACTGACACTTTTCAGTTTGCAAATGTGTTCCAAGTGAGCACTGATGCCCACTCACTTGCATTTCTTCACAGAACTACTTCAAAGACCTCACTCTACTCTTTTTAGGACCGAGGTCACGGGTCTCTCATGAGGAGGCTTATGCAAATAATTCTTCACAACCTTCTTCCACTGCGCATTGTTCACCATGTTTCAGTGCCAGGGAATCCAAAATGACAACCACACTTGTACCTGGAACTCTCCAGACTACTTGCAAACACTCCCATTCTCTCTGCCAGTGAAGGGAACTTCCACACCTGAGCACTTTCCACGTGAATCTCATTGTCAACTGGAAAACTAACAGGTGAACGCAAAAGACTACCACTCTATTCCCTGGACTTTCTCTGACAGTCTGCTTTGCCATGGCTTGCATGTGACTTCTTCATGAATAAATTTAGGATTTGGCACCAAATCCATATTAGCCTCTATGGGGTGTGTCAGGAGGGTCACGGGGTCTTCACAACCCTCTCAACCAATATCATTGGAGGTCCAGTGTCATGAGGAATGGAGCCCTTTTTTAGTTACATCTTAATATTGATGGAATCCCAAAAGAGATGCAGTATATAATTGGGTGAAGCATAACCACAACTCGGGAACGAGTTTCTCTGATGTATACCGGGGATCTGGGAATTAATGCATTGTGCTTTGGATGGTAAGGATTGACACAAACCACTCTTTGCAAGAACTCACACCGGAAGTAGGAAATCAGAGACATTAGGCCTATGGCTCGTTTTGGGGGGATAGAATCAAGTCAAGATAGAAAACGGATTTGACAATTTGCAAATGCTTCAGGAATGCTATTCCATCTCATTGATTGTATTAAAATTTGGTTATTATGGTAGCACTTCTGTTTTGATATTCAGTTTTTGCCAATTTAGGGTTTTCAAACATGAATATTTGTTGACTTTTTTGAGGATTAAATTTCTGAGATTGTGGTGCACTCTTCATTCGGAGAGCCGGGGATTAGAGTTGCATATGCCAGGATCAACTGGTTTAAATTGTAGGTCGTTGGGTAGGTGCTGTGATGTTAGGACAGCCTTTGCGCATGGTTCTTGTGCCACGAAAAATAGGAATCCGCATACGTATATGCAGCTGTCCCTTGGGAGCTACAGAAAAGAGACAGGAATTTGCAAGGGCATTGATGTACTATCAAGGGAAATTAGGGTGGGTGTTCATGGTTGCATACAGAATGAAAGAGCAATAGCTATTTCCTTTATTTGTAGTGTAGCATGAATCTGAATTTATGTCATGGAGTTTGTGGGTTGTCCATGAACAATGGTGAGTTTCATAGTGTCTCTTCTCCGAAAGTTGTTTACCAGCATGAACATCCTCCTGCTTTTCTTGCCCCCCAAACATCCTTACTGTCCCCCTTTGAATATTCACCTTGGAAGCTTTGAACCATTCCACATTCAGCATGGTCTATGTTGAAACCTGGTGTTATGCCCTGTGAAACTGTGCTCATCATGCCATCACCAGGCTGTTATTTCATTCACTGGCTTGTAGTCTGCTCCCTCCTCAGGCCTGCTTGGAGGACTCCTGGCAATATCGAACCAGCCTTTGGGATAGAGGGGCATTTGTCTGGTGAAGAAGACAAACGATTGTGTGAATGCAGAATGGCAAGACATTTCTGCATCTTGAGGAGTTTTGATGTGCCCTGGAGAAATCCCAGCAAGTAAATATCTGGGTACTGCCTTGTCTTGAATTTGCAGCTAAGGAGGAGGGGCATGGCACTTTGAGTGAGCACACAACAATCTCCTTACTTGTTGGGTTTGTCTTGTCCTCTGTCAAACATGCTGAGTACATGATTCCCTCCTCTCTTCATGAGCCACCAGAGGAGCCCCAGACCTTCACATGGAATACGGACATCCCACATAACACCTGTCTCCTTTCCAGACTTTGTAGGTTAGGAGGACTAACCTGACATATGGAATGTGAAGTATCCCAATTCAATGATCCCTAAATCCATGGCGTTGCACTGCATGCTCTACTGAGCTGAGCGCTAACCACCCATCTCTCTCTGTGACTGCTAGTCCTCTACACTAGTTTTCTGACTCTGAAGAAGACCCGGCTTTTCCCAGTCCTGCAGGAGTGTGGTCAGATGGCACATTCACTGGTGGCGGTGTAAAGCTTGTTGATGTATATCCTCTCAGGCACCGTTTGGTCCCAGCCAGTTCCACTGGAACTTGTAAGGGCTTATAGTCTGCAGCAGGAACCAGGTGAGTGGACTCTCAGCAGGCAAGGGAGCACAGCGTCACCTAGCGTTCCCATATGGAAGTGTAGGCTGTCAGGCTTCAGTGGGAACCATTGTCTTGCCTGGACATGGAGGGATTTATTGCTCACAGGGCTCCATACCTCTTACAGCTTGGTTTCTCGTTGACCAGGCAACAAGTATTACTTCTTTAAAAACGCAGGAACCTGGCAGTCGCTTGCTTCATCTATCCTCTTACCCTGACACCTGAGCCGGTGCTTATCTTTAAAGTTGGCTGAAAATGGCCAGGAGCTGAGTGATCTCTGGTTGCCATGGTGACCAAAAACCACTGTGTTCTCAGGCCACACCTCTGTGACCTCAGGTGGGTCTGTGGTGCAGGCCATGCCATGGGAGCCAATCTTCAAATTTTATGTTGCCCAAGTCTTCACAAACCGTCTGGGGAGTCCAAACAAGTGTGTTCTCCTATGTGAGCCTAGAAGACCATGGTCCTTCACAATCTCGCAACCCTATGCCTGCTCCTTCCCCTTTGATGAGAAGTGATCTCCCATAAATATTTCTCATGCCACAGGAGAACTGGTAAGCAATTGATGTGTTTTTCAGTGTGGAATTGATGCTCCTGAATGAATGAAGGATCAAGGATATGACTTTCAGCCCCTTATCTCTGTATAAGGAATGTTGAGAGGAAAAACTGAATTCATACCGAGCAGAAGATTGAAATTGGATGAGGAATGTTTTCTTTTTGACACCACGTTTCCCTTCTGGGACCCCAGACCAATTGTGGCATCATCACTTGCCTTTGCTTCTTTATATACCCAACAACATCTATCTAAACTACTGAAACACTCCCTCACTGTTGGAAAGAGGCATAACTCAGGAGGAAAATCTTCCTATGCCTCCCCCCTTTACTGAGTGGATGTGCAAGATCCATCACCTGAACTGGCTTGTCCATTATGCACAGTAATCTGCTGTTTAGAAATTTTCAAAAAATAAAAAGACAAAAGGACAAAAAAGTAAAAAGTAGGATCGAGGAAAGTGTCAGTAGATAGCGAATATAATGGCTAGGTATGCACGTGTGAATGATCCCCAAAATGTACATTCATAGTCAACTATTGAGCATGTTCTCAATCTCAAATAGTACTGCCTCTGCCTCTGCCCTGCCCCTGGCGTCCTTGGATCCCTGATAAAAATTTTCTGCTCATGGATCAGCTACATCCATTTTTCTCCTTAAGTGAAGAGGAAAAAAACCTTTCCCTCAGGACACTCCACTTGCCTTGGGTATTGACATGCAAAAGAGTTCCTTGGTGGATTGTTGTGCAAGAGAATTAAGAATCTTCAGGCATTGTTTGGCTTGGTCATGATTGCTTCCCTACATGCAGTTTCACAAACTAGGACAGTAGGTGATCAAGTGTTGTAACTCAAAGGATCTTCCTGTGCTGGTGATATAGCCCATTACGTAGAGTTCTAGCTCTCAAGCAGGAGAATCAGGTTTGAGTGCCCAGCACTGTTGGATTGTGGAAATGCAAAACAAAGGGAACACACCAATTCAGAATCCTCTCCCCTCTTTCTTTTCTCTTCTCCTCTCCTCACAAAATGAATCAACACTGCAAAACAGCACCAGTTTCACATGAAACACATTGCCACTGACACCTTTCAGTTTGCAAATGTGCTCCAATGAGCAGTGATGCCACCTCTCCTGCATTTCCTCAGAGTACTACCTCCATGACCTCACTCTACACTCCTTAAGACAGAGATCATGGGTCTCTCATGAGGAGTCGTATGCGAATAATTCTTCACAACCTTCTTCCACTGCGCATTGTTCACCATGTTTCAGTGCCAGGGAATTCAAAATGACAAAACACTTGTACCTGAAACTCTCCAGGCTTCTTGGAAACACTCCCATTCTCTCTGCCAATGAAGGGAACTTCCAAACCTGAGCACTTTCCACGTGAATCTCATTGTCAACTGGAAAACTAACAGGTGAACGCAAAAGACTACCACTCTATTCCCTGGACTTTCTCTGACAGTCTGCTTTGCCATGGCTTGCATGTGACTTCTTCATGAATAAATTTAGGATTTGGCACCAAATCCATATTAGCCTCTATGGGGTGCGTCAGGAGGGTCACGGGGTCTTCACAACCCTCTCAACCAATATCATTGGAGGTCCAGTGTCATGAGGAATGGAGCCCTTTTTTAGTTACATCTTAATATTGATGGAATCCCAAAAGAGATGCAGTATATTATTGGGTGAAGCATAACCACAACTCGGGTACGAGTTTCTCTGATGTATACCAGGGATCTGGAATTAATGCATTGTGCTTTGGATGGTAAGGATTGACACAAACCACTCTTTGCAAGAACTCACACCGGAAGTAGGAAATCAGAGACATTAGGCCTATGGCTCGTTTTGGGGGGATAGAATCAAGTCAAGATAGAAAACGGATTTGACAATTTGCAAATGCTTGAGGAACGCTTTTCCATCTCATTGATTGTATTAAAATGTTGGTTATTATGGTAGCACTTCTGTTTTGATATTCAGTTTTTGCCAATTTAGGGTTTTCAAACATGAATATTTGTTGACTTTTTTGAGGATTAAATTTCTGAGATTGTGGTGCACTCTTCATTCGGAGAGCCGGGGATTAGAGTTGCATATGCCAGGATCAACTGGTTTAAATTGTAGGTCGTTGGGTAGGTGCTGTGATGTTAGGACAGCCTTTGCGCATGGTTCTTGTGCCACGAAAAATAGGAATCCGCATAGGTATATGCAGCTGTCCCTTGGGAGCTACAGAAAAGAGACAGGAATTTGCAAGGGCATTGATGTACTATCAAGGGAAATTAGGGTGGGTGTTCATGGTTGCATACAGAATGAAAGAGCAATAGCTATTTCCTTTATTTTTAGTGTAGCATGAATCTGAATTTATGTCATGGAGTTTGTGGGTTGTCCATGAACAATGGTGAGTTTCATAGTGTCTCTTCTCCGAAAGTTGTTTACCAGCATGAACATCCTCCTGCTTTTCTTGCCCCCCAAACATCCTTACTGTCCCCCTTTGAATATTCACCTTGGAAGCTTTGAACCATTCCACATTCAGCATGGTCTATGTTGAAACCTGGTGTTATGCCCTGTGAAACTGTGCTCATCATGCCATCACCAGGCTGTTATTTCATTCACTGGCTTGTAGTCTGCTCCCTCCTCAGGCCTGCTTGGAGGACTCCTGGCAATAACGAACCAGCCATTGGGATAGAGGGGCATTTGTCTGGTGAAGAAGACGAACGATTGTGTGAATGCAGAATGGCAAGACATTTCTGCATCTTGAGGAGTTTTGATGTGCCCTGGAGAAATCCCAGCAAGTAAATATCTGGGTACTGCCTTGTCTTGAATTTGCAGCTAAGGAGGAGGGGCATGGAACTTTGAGTGAGCACACAACAATCTCCTTACTTGTTGGGTTTGTCTTGTCCTCTGTCCAACATGCTGAGTACATGATTCCCTCCTCTCTTCATGAGCCACCAGAGGAGCCCCAGACCTTCACATGGAATACGGACATCCCACATAACACCTGTCTCCTTTCCAGACTTTGTAGGTTAGGAGGACTAACCTGACATATGGAATGTGAAGTATCCCAATTCAATGATCCCTAAATCCATGGCGTTGCACTGCATGCTCTACTGAGCTGAGCGCTAACCACCCATCTCTCTCTGTGACTGCTAGTCCTCTACACTAGTTTTCTGACTCCGAAGAAGACCCGGCTTTTCCCAGTCCTGCAGGAGTGTGGTCAGATGGCACATTCACTGGTGGCGGTGTAAAGCTTGTTGATGTATATCCTCTCAGGCACCGTTTGGTCCCAGCCAGTTCCACTGGAACTTGTAAGGGCTTATAGTCTGCAGCAGGAACCAGGTGAGTGGACTCTCAGCAGGCAAGGGAGCACAGCGTCACCTAGCGTTCCCATATGGAAGTGTAGGCTGTCAGGCTTCAGTGGGAACCATTGTCTTGCCTGGACATGGAGGGATTTATTGCTCACAGGGCTCCATACCTCTTACATCTTGGTTTCTCATTGACCAGGCAACAAGTATTACTTCTTTAAAAACGCAGGAACCTGGCAGTCGCTCGCTTCATCTATCCTCTTACCCTGACAGCTGAGCTGGTGCTTATCTTTAAAGTTGGCTGAAAATGGCCAGGAGCTGAGTGATCTCTGGTTGCCATGGTGACCAAAAACCACTGTGTTCTCAGGCCACACCTCTGTGACCTCAGGTGGGTCTGTGGTGCAGGCCATGCCATGGGAGCCAATCTTCAAATTTTATGTTTCCCAAGGCTTCACAAACCCTCTGGGGAGTCCAAACAAGTGTGTTCTCCTATGTGAGCCTAGAAGACCATGGTCCTTCACAATCTCGCAACCCTATGCCTGCTCCTTCCCCTTTGATGAGAAGTGATCTCCCATAAATATTTCTCATGCCACAGGAGAACTGGTAAGCAATTGATGTGTTTTTCAGTGTGGAATTGATGCTCCTGAATGAATGAAGGATCAAGGATATGACTTTCAGCCCCTTATCTCTTTATAAGGAATGTTGAGAGGAAAAACTGAATTCACACCGAGCAGAAGATTGAAATTGGATGAGGAATGTTTTCTTTTTGACACCACGTTTCCCTTCTGGGACCCCAGACCAATTGTGGCATCACCACTTGCCTTTGCTTCTTTATATACCCAACAACATCTATCTAAACTACTGAAACACTCCCTCACTGTTGGAAAGAGGCATAACTCAGGAGGAAAATCTTCCTATGCCTCCCCCCTTTACTGAGTGGATGTGCAAGATCCATCACCTGAACTGGCTTGTCCATTATGCACAGTAATCTGCTGTTTAGAAATTTTCAAAGAAAAAAGACAAAAGGACAAAAAAGTAAAAAGTAGGATCGAGGAAAGTGTCAGTAGATAGCGAATATAATGGCTAGGTATGCACGTGTGAATGATCCCCAAAATGTACATTCATAGTCAACTATTGAGCATGTTCTCAATCTCAAATAGTACTGCCTCTGCCCCTGCCCTGCCCCTGGCGTCCTTGGATCCCTGATAAAAATTTTCTGCTCATGGATCAGCTACATCCATTTTTCTCCTTAAGTGAAGAGGAAAAAAACCTTTCCCTCAGGACACTCCACTTGCCTTGGGTATTGACATGCAAAAGAGTTCCTTGGTGGATTGTTGTGCAAGAGAATTAAGAATCTTCAGGCATTGTTTGGCTTGGTCATGATTGCTTCCCTACATGCAGTTTCACAAACTAGGACAGTAGGTGATCAAGTGTTGTAACTCAAAGGATCTTCCTGTGCTGGTGATATAGCCCATTACGTAGAGTTCTAGCTCTCAAGCAGGAGAATCAGGTTTGAGTGCCCAGCACTGTTGGATTGTGGAAATGCAAAACAAAGGGAACACACCAATTCAGAATCCTCTCCCCTCTTTCTTTTCTCTTCTCCTCTCCTCACAAAATGAATCAACAGTGCAAAACAGCACCAGTTTCACATGAAACACATTGCCACTGACACCTTTCAGTTTGCAAATGTGCTCCAATGAGCAGTGATGCCACCTCTCCTGCATTTCCTCGGAGTACTACCTCCATGACCTCACTCTACACTCCTTAAGACAGAGATCACGGGTCTCTCATGAGGAGTCGTATGCGAATAATTCTTCACAACCCTCTTTCACTGCGCATTGTTCACCATGTTTCAGTGCCAGGGAATTCAAAATGACAACCACACTTGTACCTGAAACTCTCGAGGCTTCTTGGAAACACTCCCATTCTCTCTGCCAATGAAGGGAACTTCCAAACCTGAGCACTTTCCACGTGAATCTCATTGTCAACTGGAAAACTAACAGGTGAATGCAAAAGACTACCACTCTATTCCCTGGACTTTCTCTGACAGTCTGCTTTGCCATGGCTTGCATGTGACTTCTTCATGAATAATGTTAGGATTTGGCACCAAATCCATATTAACCTCTATGGAGTGCATCAGGAGAGTCACGGGGTCTCCACAACCCTCTCAACCAATATCATTGGAGCTCCAGTGTTATGAGGAATGGAGCCCTTCCTTAAATACATCTTAATATTCATGGAACCCCACAAGAGATGCAGTGTATTATTGGGTGAAGCATAACCACAACTCGGGTACGAGTTTCTCTGATGTATACCAGGGATCTGGGAATTAATGCATTGTGCTTTGGATGGTAAGGATTGACACAAACCACTCTTTGCAAGAACTCACACCGGAAGTAGGAAATCAGAGACATTAGGCCTATGGATCGTTTTGGGGGGATAGAATCAAGTCAAGATAGAAAACGGATTTGACAATTTGCAAATGCTTCAGGAACGCTTTTCCATCTCATTGTTGTATTAAAATGTTGGTTATTATGGTAGCACTTCTGTTTTGATATTCAGTTTTTGCCAATTTAGGGTTTTCAAACATGAATATTTGTTGACTTTTTTGAGGATTAAATTTCTGAGATTGTGGTGCACTCTTCATTCGGAGAGCCGGGGATTAGAGTTGCATATGCCAGGATCAACTGGTTTAAATTGTAGGTCGTTGGGTAGGTGCTGTGATGTTAGGACAGCCTTTGTGCATGGTTCTTGTGCCACGAAAAATAGGAATCCGCATAGGTATATGCAGCTGTCCCTTGGGAGCTACAGAAAAGAGACAGGAATTTGCAAGGGCATTGATGTACTATCAAGGGAAATTAAGGTGAGTGTTCATGGTTGCATACAGAATGAAAGAGCAATAGCTATTTCCTTTATTTGTAGTGTAGGATGAATCTGAATATATTTCGTGGAGTTTGTGGGTTGACCATGAACAATGGCAAATTTCATAGTGTCTCTTCTCTGAAGTTGTTTACCAGCATGAACATCCTCCTGTTTTTCTTGCCCCCCAAACATCCTTACTGTCCCCCTTTGAATATTCATTTTGGAAGCTTTACACCATTCCATGTTCAGCATGGTCTACGTTGAAACCTGGTGTTATGCCCTGTGAAACTGTGCTCATCATGCCATCACCAGGCTGTTATTTCATTCACTGGCTTGTAGTCTGCTCCCTCCTCAGGCCTGCTTAGAGGACTCCTGGCCTTATTCAACCAGCCATTTGGATAGAGGGGCATTTGTCTGGTGAAGAAGACGAATGATTGTGTGAATGCAGATTGGCAAGACATTTCTGCATCTTGAGGAGTTTTGATGTGCCCTGGAGAAATCCCAGCAGGTCAGTATCTGGGTACAGCCTTGTCTTGAATTTGCAGCTAAGGAGGAGGGGCATGGCACTTTGAGTGAGCACACAACAATCTCCTTATTTTTGGGTTTGTCTTGTCCTTTGTCCAATATGCTGAATGCATGATTCCCTCCTCTCTTCTTGAGCCACCAGAGGAGCCCCAGACCTTCACATGGAACACGGACATCCCACATAACACCTGTCTCCTTTCCAGACTTTGTAGGTTAGGAGGAATAACCTGACATATGGAATGTGATGTACCCAATTCAGTGATCACTAAAGCCATGGCGTTGCACTGCATGCTCTACTGAGCTGAGCGCTAACCACCCATCTCTCTCTGTTGCTGCTAGGCCTCTAGGCTAGTTTTCTGACTCCAAAGAAGACCTGGCTTTTCCCAGTTCTGCAGGAGTGTGGTCAGATGGCACATTCACTGGTGGCAGTGTAAAGCTTGTTGAACTGCACCCTCTCAGGCACCACTCAGACCCAGCCTGTTCCAGTGGAACTTGTGGGGGTTTATGGTCTGCAGCAGGAGCCAGTTGAGTGGGCTCTCAGAATGAATGGTGGGGGCAACGGAGCACAGCACCACCTAGCGGGCCCGTGTGGAAGTGTAGGCTGTCAGGCTTCAGTGGGAACCCTTGTTTGCCTGCACATGGAGGGATTTTTCCCCCAGGAAGCTCAATACCGCTTACAGTTTAGTTTCTCGTTGACCAGTCAACAAGTAAAGTATTACTTCTTTAAAAACGCAGGAACTTGGCAATCGCTCCCTTCGTCTATCCTCTTACCCTGACAGCTGAGCCGGTGCTTATCTTTAATGTTGGCTAGAAGTGACCAAGAGCTGAATGATCTCTGGTTGCCGTGGTAACCGAGAAACCACTGTGTTCTGAGACCACACCTCTGTGACCTCAGGTGGGTCTGTGGTGCAGGCCATGCCATGGGAGCCAATCTTCAAATTTTATGTTTCCCAAGGCTTCACAAACCCTCTGGGGAGTTCAAACAAGTGCATTCTCCTACGGGAGCTTGGAAGACCTGTGCCCTTCACAATATAGCAACTCTATGCCTGCTCCTTCCCCTTTGATGAGAAGTGATCTCCCATGAATGTTTCTCATGCCACAGGAGAACTGGTAAGCAATTGATGCGTGTTTCGGTGTGGAATTGATGCACCTGAATGAATGAAGGATCAAGGATATGACTGTCAGCCACTTATCTCTCTGTAAGGAATGTTGAGAGGAATAACTGAAATCATACCGAGCAGAAGATTGAAATTGGATGAGGAATGTTTTCTTTTCGACACCACGTTTCCCTTCTGGGTCCCCAGACCAATTGTGGCATCACCAATTGCCTTTGCCTCTTTATATACCCAACAGCATCTGTCTAAACTACTGAAACACTCCCTCACTGATGGAAACAGGCATAACTCAGGAGGAAAATCTTCCTATGCCTCCCCCTTTTCCTGAGTGGATGTGCAAGATCCATCACCTGAGCTGCCTTGTCCATTATGCACAACACTTTGCTGTTTAGAATTTTTCAAAGAAAAAAAGACAAAAGGAAAAATAAGTAAAAAGTAGGATCGAGGAAAGTGTCAGTAGATAGTCAATATAATGGCTAGGTATGCACGTGTGAATGATCCCCAAAATGTACATTCATAGTCAACTATTGAGCATGTTCTCAATCTCAAATAGTACTGCCTCTGCCCCTGCCCTGCCCCTGGCATCCTTGGATCCCTGATAAAAATTTTCTCTCAGGGATCAGCTACATCCATTTTCCTCCTTAAGTGAAGAGGGAAAATACCTTTCTCTCAGGACACAGCACTTGCCTTGGGTATTGACAAGCAAAAGAGATCCTTGCTGGATTGTTGTGCAAGAGAATTAAGAATGTTCAGGCATTGTTTGGCTTGGTCATGATTGCTTCCCTACATGCAGTTTCACAAACTAGGACAGTAGGTGATCAAGTGTTGTAACTCAAAGGATCTTCCTGTGCTGGTGATATAGCCCATTACGTAGAGTGCTAGCTCTCAAGCAGGAGAATCAGGTTTGAGTGCCCAGCACTGTTGGATTGTGGAAATGCAAAACAAAGGGAACACACCAATTCAGAATCCTCTTCCTTCTTTCTTTCCTCCTCTCCTCACAAAATGAATCAACACTGCAAAACAACACCAGTTTCACATGACACTGACACCTTTCAGTTTGAAAATGTGTTCCATGTGGGCAGTTATGCCCACTCACTTGCATTTCTTCACAGAACTACTTCAAAGACCTCACTCTACTCTTTTTAGGACCCAGGTCACAGGTCTCTCATGAGGAGGCTTATGCAAATAATTCTTCACAACCTTCTTCCACTGTGCATTGTTCACCATGTTTCAGTGCCAGGGAATTCAAAATGACAACCACACTTGTACCTGGAACTCTCCAGACTACTTGCAAACACTCCCATTCTCTCTGCCAATGAAGGGAACTTCCAAACCTGAGCCCTTTCCACGTGAATCTCTTTGCCAACTGGAAAACCAAGAGGTGAATGCAAAAGACCACCACTCTATTCCCTGGACTTTCTCTGACAGTCTACTTTGCCATGGCTTGCATGTGACTTCTTGATGAATAAAGTAAGGATTTGGGGCCGAATCTATGTTAGCATCTATGGAGTGCATCAGGAGGATCACAGGTAATTCACAACCCACTCCACCAATGTCATTGGAGCTCCAGTGTCAAGAGGAATGGAGTTCTTTTTTAGGTACTTGTTAAGATTGATGGAACCCCACAAGAGATGCAGTGTATTATTGGGTGAAGCATAAACACAACTTGGGTTGGGATATGCTCTCATGTTTACCAGTGATCTGGGAATTAATGCATTGTACTTTGGATGGTAAGGATTGACAGAAAACCACTCTTAGCAACACTGATACCGAAAGAAGGAAATCAGAGACATTTGGCCTATGGCACTTTGTCAGTGGATAGAATCAATTCAAGATAGAAAATGGATTTGACAATTTGCAAATGCTTGAGGACCGCTTTTCCATCTCATTGATTGTATTAAAATGTTGTTCATTATGGTAGCACTTCTGTTCTGATATTCAGGTTTTGCCAATTTAGCATCTTAAAACTTGAATATTCATAGACCTTTTGGGGATTAAATTTCTGAGATTGTGGTCCACTCTTCATTTGGAAAGCCAGAGATTAGAGTTGCATATGCCAGGATCAACTGGTTTAAAATGTAGGTGGTGGAGTAGGTGCTGTGATGTTAGCACAGCCTTGGCTCATGGTTCTTGTGCAACAAAAAATAGGAATCAGCATACGTATATGCAGCTGTTCCTTGGGAGCTAGAGAGAGAGAGACAGGAATTTGCAAGGGCGTTGATGTATTTTCAAGGAAAATTAGGGTCGGTGTTCATCATTGCATACAGAATGAAAGGGCAATAGCTACTTCCCGTATTTGTAGTGTAGAATGAGTCTGAATATATGTCGTGGAGTTTGACTGTTGACAATGAACAATGGCGAGTTTCATAGTGTCTCTTCTCCGAAAGTTGTTTACCAGCATGAAAAACCTCCAGTTCTTCTTGCCCCAAAACATCCTTATTATCCCCCTTTGAGTATTCACGTTGGAAGCTCTGCACCATTCTATGTTCAGCATGGTCTATGTTGAAACCTGGTGTTATGCCCTGTGAAACTGTGCTCATCATGCCATCACCAGGCTGTTATTTCATTCGCCGGCTTGTAGTCTGCTCCCTCCTCAGGCCTGCTTAGAGGACTCCTGGCAATATTGAACCAGCCATTGGGATAGAGGGGCATTTGTCTGGTCAAGAAGATGAACCATTGTGTGAATGCAGATTGGCAAGACATTTCTGCATCTTGAGGAGTTTTGATGTGCCCTGGAGAAATCCCAGCAGGTAAGTATCTGGTACAGCCTAGTCTTAAAACTGCAGCCAAGGAGGAGGGGCCTGGCAGTTGGAGTGAGCACACAACAATCTCCTTACTTGTTGGGTTTGCCCTGTCCTGTGTCCATCATGCTGAGTGTATGATTCCCTCCTCTCTTCATGAGCCACCAGAGAAGCCACACACCTTCACATGGAACATGGACATCTCACGTAACCATTGTCTCCTTTCCAGACTTTGTAGGTTAGGAGGGGAAACCCGAGGGATGGAATGTGATGTATCCCATTTCAGTGATCACTAAAGCCAAGGCGCTGCACTGCATGCTCTACTGAGTTGAGTGCTCACCACCCATCTCTCTGTGTGGCTGCAAGGCCTCTAGGCTAGTTTTCTGACTGCGAAGAAGACCCAGGTTTTAGCAATCCAGGAGAAGTGTAGTCAGATGGCACATCCACTGGTGGTGGTGCTAAGCTTGTTGAGGTACATCCTCTCAGGCACCGCTCAGTCCCAGCCTGTTCCACTGGAACTTGTGGGGGCTTAGAGCCTGCAGCAGGAACCAGATGAGCCAGCTCTCAGCATGAATGGTGCAGGCAATGGAGCACATCCCTACCTAGTGGGCCGATGTGGAAATGCAGGCTGTCAGGCTTCAGTGGGAACTCTTGTCTTGCCTGCACATGGAGGGTTTTTGCCCACAGGACTCCATACCGCTTACAGCTTGGTTTCTCCTTGACCAGGCAACAAGGAAAGTATTACTTCTTTAAAAACGCAGGAACCTGGCAGTCCCTCCCTTCATCTATCCTCTTACCCTCACAGGTGAGCTGGTGCTTGTCTTGAATGTTGTTTGGAAGCGGCCAGGAGCAGAATGATCTCTGGTTGCCATGGGAACCGTGACACCACTGTGTTCTCAGGCCGCTCCTCTGTGACCTCAGGTGGAATCTGCGGTGCAGACCATGTCACAGGAGCCACTCTTCAAATATCTTGTTGCCCATGGCTTCACAAACCTTCTGGGGAGTGCAAACAAGTGCCTTCTTTTACGGGAGCCTAGAAGACCCTCGCCATTCACAACCTAGTAACAGGATGCCTGCTCCCTCCACTTTGATGAGAAGAAATCTCCCATGAATGTTTCTCATGCCACAGGTGAACTTGTAAGCAATTGATGCATTTTTCTGAGTGGAATGTAATCCACCTGAAAGAATGAAGGATCAAGGATGTGATTTTCAGCCACTTATCTCTCTGTAAGAAATCTTGAGAGGTATAACTGAAATCATACCGAGCAGAAGATTGAAATTGGATGAGGAATTATTTCTTTTTGACCCATGTTTTGCTTCTGGAACCCCAGACCAAATGTGGCATCACCACTTGCCTTTGCCTCTTTATATACCCAACAGCACCTGTCTAAGTTACTGAAGCACTCCCTCACTGATGGAAACAGGCATAACACAGGAGGAAACACTTCCTATGCCTCACCCATTCCTGAGAGTATGTGCAAGATCCATCAACTGAACTGGCTTGTCCATTATGCACAGCACTCTGCTGTTTAGAATTTTTCAAAAAAAAAAAAAAGATGAAAGGAAAAATAAAAAAAAAATAGGATCGGGGATGTAGATTGCCAATATAATGGCTAGGTATGAACTTGTGAATGATCCCCAAAATGTACATTCATAGTCAACTATTGAGCATGTTCTCAATCTCAAATAGTACTTCTCTACCCCTTCCCTGGCCCCTGTCATTCTTGGATCCCTGATAAAAATTTTCTACTCAGGGATCAGCTACATCCATTTTCCTCCTTAAGTGTGTCCCTCAAGATACACTGCTAGCCTTGGGTATTGACATGGAAAAGAGTTCCTTGATGGAATGTTGTGAACAAGAGAATTAAGAATCTTCAGGCATTGATTGACTTGGTCATGATTTGTTGCCTGCATGCATTTTCACAAAGTAGGACTGTAAGTGATCAAGTGTTGTAACTCAGAGGCCCTTCCTGTGCTAGAGATATAGCCCATCACATAGACTGCTTGCCTCTCAAACTGGAGATGCTGGTTCGAGTCCCCAGCACAGTTGGATTGTGGAAATGCAAAACAAACAAAACAAACCAATTCAGAATCCTTTCCCCTCTTTCTTTTCTCTTCTCCTCTCCTCACAAAATGAACCAACACTGGAAAACAGTACCAGTTTCACATGCAACACATTGCCACTGACACCTTTCAGTTTGCAAATGTGCTCCTATGAGCAGTGATATCCACTCTCCTGCATTTCCTCAGAGTACTACTTCTATGACCTCACTCTACTCTCCTTAAGACAGAGATCACAGGTCTCTCATGAGGAGGCTTATGCGAATAATTCTTCACAACCTTCTTCCACTGTGCATTGTTCACCAGTTTTCGGTGCCAGGGAATTCAAAGTGACAAAACACTTGCACCTTAAACTCTCCAGGATTCTTGGAAACACTCCCTTTCTCTCTGCCAATGAGGGGGACTTCCACACCTGAGCACTTTCCATGTGAATCTCAATGTCAACTGGAAAACCAAGAGGTGAATGCAAAAGACCACCACTCTATTTCCTGGACTTTCTCTGACAGTCTGCTTTGCAGTGGCTTGCATGTGACTTCTTGATGAATAAAGTTAGGATTTGTGGTCAAATCGATGTTAGCCTCTATGGATGAATCAGGAGGGTCATGGGGGCTTCACAACCCACTCAACCAATATCATTGGAGCTCCAGTGTCAAGAGGAATGGAGCTCTTTTTTAGATACTTGTTAAGATTGATGGAACCCTGCAAGAGATGCAGTGTAGTAATGGGTGAAACATAACCACAACTCGGGTTGCAAGTTGCTCTCATGTTTACCAGTGATCTGAGAATTAATGCCTTGTGCTTTGGATGGTAAGAATTGACAGAAAATGACTCTTTCCAAGAACTGACACCAGAAGAAGGAAATCAGAGACTTTTGGCCTATGGCACATTGGCAGTGGATAGAAATAAATCATGAAAGAAAGCGGATTTGACAATTTGCAAATGTTGAGGACCGCTTTTCCTTCTCATTGATTGTATTAAAATGTTCATTATGGTAGCACTTCTGTTCTGATATTCAGGTTTTGCCAATTTAGCATCTTAAAACTTGAATATTCATAGACCTTTTGGGGATTAAATTTCTGAGATTGTGGTCCACTCTTCATTTTGAGAGCCAGGGCTTAGAGTTGCATATGCCATGATCAACTGGTTTAAATTGTAGGTGGTGGGGTAGGTGCTGTGATGTTAGCACAGCCTTGGCTCATGGTTTTTGTGCCACGAAAAATAGGAATCAGCATACGTATATGCAGCTGTCCCTTGGGAGCTACAGAAAAGAGACAGGAATTTGCAAGCGTTTTGATGTACTTTCAAGGGAAATTAGGGTCGGTGTTCTTGGTTGCATACCGAATGAAAGGGCAATAGTAACTTCCCATATTTGTAGTGTAGGATGAGTCTGAATATATGTCGTGGAGTTTGTGGGTTGACCATGAGCGATGGCGAGTTTCACAGTATCTCTTCTCTGAAGTTGTTTTCCAACATGAACAACCTTCAGTTCTTCTTGCCCCAAAACATCCTTACTGTCCCCCTTTGAATATTCACCTTGGAAGCTTTGCACCATTCCAGGTTCAGCATGGTCTATGTTGAAACCTGGTGTTATGCCCTGTGAAACTGTGCTCATCATGCCATCACCAGGCTGTTATTTCATTCGCCGGCTTGTAGTCTGCTCCCTCCTCAGGCCTGCTTAGAGGACTCCTGGCAATATTGAACCAGCCATTGGGATAGAGGGGCATTTGTCTGGTCAAGAAGATGAACCATTGTGTGAATGCAGATTGGCAAGACATTTCTGCATCTTCAGGAGTTTTGATGTGCCCTGGAGAAATCCCAGCAGGTAAGTATCTGGGTACAGCCTAGACTTAAAGCTGCAGCCAAGGAGGAGGGGCATGGCAGTTGGAGTGAGCACACAACAATCTCCTTACTTGTTGGGTTTGCCCTGTCCTGTGTCCATCATGCTGAGTGCATGATTCCCTCCTCTCTTCATGAGCCACCAGAGGAGTCACACACCTTCACATGGAACACGGACATCCCACGTAACCACTGTCTCCTTTCCAGACTTTGTAGGTTAGGAGGGGAAACCCGAGGGATGGAATGTAATGTATCCCAATTCAATGATCCCTAAAGCCAAGGCGCTGCACTGTATGCTCTACTGAGCTGAGTGCTCACCAACCATCTCTCTGTGTGGCTTCTAGGCCTCTAGGTTAGTTTCCTGACTGCAAAGAAGATCCCGGTTTTCCCAGTCCTGGAGGAGTGTGGTCACATGGCACATCCACTGGAGGCGTTGTTAAACTTATTGAGCTAAGTCCTCTCAGGCACCGCTGGGTCCCAGACTGTTCCACTGGAACTTGTGGGGGCTTAGAGCCTGCAGCAGGAACCAGGTGAGTGTGCTCTCAGGATGAATGGTGCAGGCAATGGAGCACAGCGCCACCTAACGGGCCCGTGTGGAAATGCAGGCTGTCAGGCTTCAGTGGGAACCCTTGTCTTGCCTGTACATGGAGGGTTTTTGCCCACAGGGCTCCATACCACTTACAGCTTTTTTTCTCAATGTCCAGGCAACAAGGAAAGTATTACTTGTTTAAAAAAACAGGAACCTGACAGTTGCTCCCTTCGTCTATCCTCTTACCCTGACAGCTGAGCCGGTGATTGTCTTGAATGTTGTCTGGAAGAGGCCAGGAGGGGAATGATCTCTGGTTGCCATGGGACCATGACACCACTGTGTTCTCAGGCCACTCCTCTGTGACCTCAGGTGGAATCTGCGGTGCAGGCCATGTTTCAATTGGGTAGTTTTACAATATCAACATAGTGTAGATTCTTTAATATTGACCCATTGTTCTAGAATCATTGATATTGACTCAAAGGTATATATTCATCAATGTCACCTTAAAGCTGCAGATTCATGAATATCTATCTGTCAGTGCAGATTCATCAATGTTGACTTAAAGGTTTATATTCATCATCATTGACACATTGGTGAGGAAACATCTGTGTTGACCCTTCAGCATAGACATGTTGATAAAACCCATATGCATAATTCATCAATATCAACTCATTGGTGTAGATTTATGATATCAACTTGTTGGCATATATTGTTGAATAGTGATTTGCTGATATCAACTCTTCAAAGTAGATATGTCAATATTGGCTTAATGGGGAAGGTTTGACACAATATACTCACCTGTGTAGATTTGTCAATATTGGACCATCAGTGTAGATTAATGGATTATGACCTATCTTGTTAGATTCATTAATATCTACTCACTGGTGTAGATTTGTTGATAGCAAAACAATGAGGTAGATTCATCAATATTGACTCTATGGGGTTTATTCGTTGATATTGACACATTGATGTGGATTCATTGATATTGACTCAGGTATATTTGTTAATATCAACTCAGTGGGAAGATTTGTTGATATCAATGGGTTGATGTTGATTCATCAATGTAGATTTGTCAATATTGACTCAACAAAGGTACATCATCATTATTGACTCACTATGATAGATTCTTGATATCCACAATTCTGTATTGTTTTGTCAATATCAACCCATTGCACTAGATTTGTCATTATCAACCAGTCATGGTAGATTCTCTGATATCAATGAAACTGGGTAGATCCATCAATATTGATTTGTTGAAATCAATTTGATGATATAGATCCATCATTATTTGAATAGTCCATGTACATTTGTTGATATTTATGTGTTTGAGTAGATTTGTTGATATTGGCTCTTTAGTGGAGATTTGTAGATATCAACTTATACGGGTAGATCCATCAACATTGATTGGTCAGTATGGATTTATCGACCCATTGGGGTATATGTTTTGATATCTACTCTTCTGGGTATATTCATCAATATCTACACTTCTCTCTTCAGTGTAGATTCGTTTATATCAACCTGTCAGGGTAGATTTGTCAATATTGACCCATCAGAATAGATCCATCAATATCAAAGGTTTGGTGTAGATTCATTGATATCAATACTTTGGTGTACATTCAACAATATCAACTCATTAGGGTACATTAATCAATATAAACCTATGTAGATTTGATGACAAAGACTTGACTTTGGTTGTTTTGTCAATATTTACTCTTTTGTGGAGATTTGTAGATATCAACTTGTAGGGGTAGATTCATCAATATTGATTTTTTGATATGGATTTATCAGTGTAGATTCATTGATATCAATCCATTGGGCTATATTAATTGATATATACTCTTCTGGGTATATTTGTCAGTATCTACCTGTTGATGTAGATTCATCAATATTGACTCATTGGAGTTGATTCATACATATAAACCCATTGCATAGATTCATCTATTTTAACTATTCTGGGTAGATTCATTGACATCAACCCTTCATTGTAGATCCATCAAAATCAACATGTCAGTGTAGATGCATTGATATTGATTAGTCAATATTGATTTGTCAATATAGATTTTTTCATATTAACTTGATAAGGTAGATTCATGAATATTGATTTATCATGGTAGATTTGTTGGTATTGACTTTTCTCCTTAACATGTACTTTTATAAATGCTTATTCTATTTGTATGAAATCTAATTCATCAACTTTAACTTAAGTTATCCATCACATCCAAGATTTTAGATCAATCTACCTAACATTTTAAGTCATTATTTTTTTGCTGAGGACATATTCTATAAGAAATAGAATTTAAACTTTAACCTTTTTAGAGAAATCAACACTATATTGGTTGCTTGACCAATATACTTATACTTAGAGAAATGAATAGCTAAGTAAATTTAAAGACATCCTTACTTTTATCTATTTAGCCAGTTTTGGTCATGTGAACAGAAAGGCATTTGGATCCATTTTATTGTAAATTTATTAATGCTTATTTTTCTATGTATGCCAATTTTGGCACCATATACATAATATATAGACAAAAGCATATATATAGATACAACATACAATATACAGGTATGCACACATATGTATAAAACTGATATAAAACAAAGAATTTATAGTTTTAGATTCCGAGTTATGAAACAAAGTATCTTCAGATGTTTATTGCACACAGAATGTCATATTTAACCACTGAGAAATTAAAATAAAGCCTCTCACAAATTTTTATAAAACATGCATAGGACTTTTGCAGTTGAATACGTAAGGTGTAGAAACTACCAGCAATGGGGAAGAATAAAATCAAAGGTTCATATGGGCTATTCTTTCTCCAAGGTGGAAGATTTGCTCTCATTTTAACCATTGTATATTCTCTATCCTTAGGTATTTTCAAAAGGAATCTCTTCCTTTCTAGTGTATTTATGAGTTAACATTTGAATAATTGGACTTAGTAAAGACAGTAGAAAACATTAGGCAAGAAACTCCAGGAACACAAAACAAGACCAACTGATGCAGGACCAAACCTGAATTCACAAAAGTACCCTGGAGCTCAGAAGAAGAAAGAGGCTTTGAAACATGACACAGTATGAAATATTACACAAGTTGATCAGATTAGAATCAGCTCAGATATAAAAAAAAAATTCTGGGAGAACATGAGGTCCTCAGGAGACTCTTTGCAAAGATCATATGTACATATGGGACCCTTTTAGTTTTTTCTTACTGTGAATATCTGGAAAGAAAAATGCATGGAAATTAGAGAATTTTCTGACATTATCAGGCCTGGTGCACAGGGACAATCCAGATTTTTCTTTCTTTCTTTCTTTCTTTCTTTCTTTCTTTCTTTCTTTCTTTCTTTCTTTCTTTCTTTCTTTCTCTCTCTCTCTTTCTTTCTTTCTGTCATTCATTTTCTTTAGCCCTTAATGTAGAACTAACTCAAATAACAGAATTGCAGAGTAGAGAAAAAGAGAAATCAATCTTTTACAGCAACTTTGATTTAAAAGTGACATCATATTTCCTGTGCTTTTGAATCAGCTTTGGCATTAGCTGATGGGGCTTTCATTACATACAAATATTAGACAGGCAGTAAAAAATAAGGGAATAAAACATTTTGAACATGATACTAAGAAAATTTTTATGTAGCAGAGTTTGACCATTTTTCTCAATTTTTGTAAAACAAGTTCTTTTATAAGATAGGGTAATAATTTATGTTTTTCTTTGGAGACCATTTTTTTTCCTTTTGCTGACTGGTAATCAAGCCAGACTCAGGTGAAGAATAAACCCAGTATTTGTTTCTTAATGTTTAGGGAAGTGTTTCCAGAGAAGTGTAACCTTGCATCCAATCTATGAGGCAGAGGAAAGACTAGGATTATCTCCTGATATTCTCTGTCTCCTGTGAACCAGACTGTGAAGAGTGGTGACAGAGGATGGAGAGCAGTGATTGACATTGAGGGTCTCTGATGACCTCATGATAGTGGCATACCTGGTGTTTTGGAATGTTTCTGTGAAATGGCAGAGGATGCTTAACTGCTGTGGCAATGCCCTTTATGAGCAGGGTCCATTGAAAAATACTATCAGTTCTGACCTTGATCTCAGGCACAGCTCCTGGGAAGGAAGGAATTCTTATGCTAGACAACCAAAATGTTTCATCAACTCCACTTCTTCACTTCCTGCCTAGCTTATAGTAATTTTTAACAATGGATTTTCTTGAGAGCTACACAAATCTCCTAACATTGCACTTTGAAACTGTGGCTTGCAACTACAGAAAAACAACATAGGATGTCCTAGTTTCTGTAACTTTCTTGAATACAAAGAATAATGGTTGTATAGTATTTAACCTGATAATGAGACATATATAAATAAAGATTGCTTGCATAACTCTTTAGATCTGCATCTGCATCAGAGAGCAGAGCTCCACCTGATCCCAGCTTAATCTTCAAGGTCTGTGTCTGTGAATATTTCCCAATCCCCCTTTGCTGCTGGCTGGACATGGGAGTTTGGTTGCACTGGTTAAGACAGTTAGTGGCCCATATGGATCCAGACCCAGAGTAACTTTCTTCAACCATTAGAATAGGGGACACTCCTGGAGGTGCATTTTATAAGTCAAAAAAATTCTCAAAGTTAAAGAGGTTGGGGGAGTGAATCAGAGTCAGATATAAAACATAAAAATACAGAATCCAAATAAAGGGATAATTACATAACTGTCCTTAGAGATCTGCATAGGAGGAGCAATTTTTCAGTTAGACAAGCACAACTATTAGAATTTATAAACTTTACTACTAAAATGCTGTCCCACTGTTGGTGCAGTCTCAAAATGTACTTTACCAAGACTCCCATGCTTAGAAAACTGGCAGAAAATGTTATGAGAATGCCCTAATTGTTGCTTTTATTGTGTAGTCAGGGCTGGGGATTCACTATGTTGTGGTTAGTCAATGCCAGAAACATTCTGATCCAGTGTATATACACATAGTCACAAAGATTAACTTTGGAGCATGTGCAATTACCTTTATATAATGTATTTTCAGTTTGCCTTCTTTGTATTTTATGTAAATGGTCCTATAAAAAGGGCTATGACTGTGTTTACATCAGTTTATTCTGTGTTGAGACTAAAATACTTGACCAGAACAATTAAAAAGAAGGAAAATTTTATTTGAGAGTTCACAGTTTCAGAGATCTCAGTCCATGGAGAGCTGGCCCATTCTTTGGGCACTGAGATGAGGTTAAATATCATCGCAAAAATGTGTGGTGCAGGAAAGTACCTAATATGAATGAAGCAGAAAGAGACACTCACTCACCAGATACACAATGTATACAACAAACACATGCTTCCAATGAAACAACTCCTCCAGTAACACTCTTTCTCCTTTCAGTTACCACTCAGTTAATCCCATCAGAGGATTAATTTATCAATTGGTTTGGAGGATAAGGAGGACTTTATGAATAGTTTAGGTGCTTCTCAAAGAAGTGTGGAGGAAGTGTCCCTAAAGTGAGCATGTACAGCACAGCACTTTCAAGTGGGTAGGAAGGTGTCTTGATTTAATTAGGGAGGGATTATTTAGATGTGTAGGAAAGTATGTTTCTGGTGGGTAGGAAAGTTTCTCTGAGGAGGAAAAGTGACTTCTTTTCATTGTGTAGTGAGATTTCTTTACGGCATGAATAAGGGGCCCAGGAAGGGTGTGGGAAAACTCCTTTATGTATGTGGGAGGGCCTACTGTTGTTAGTTGGAAAGGGTCAGAGAGGTGCATATGATATGAATAAGGAGAACACCGAGTTGTGATGGGAGTTTTCTTTGAGAATAGTAGAGGGAATCTGTGGTGTTAAGGGAGGTCAGTCAAAAAAAATGATGAGAACTCTTAGGTGTCTAGGTATAGCCTTTGGAAGTAAGTAGGGAGGGTACTTTGGTGAGCAGTGAGGTCGATCTGAGATGTTTGGTTAGGGTTTGCTGATGTGTGTATGTAGGACTTGAAAAGGTGTATGGTGTGTACTCACTTAGCTCTATAGGGTTTCCTTTGTGAAATGTGTAGGTACAGATTGAAATATGAGTAGCAAAGACTTTTTTATGTCAACATTTCACACTGATGTTTACAAGGAGGGCTCCTTGACATTTGTAGTGAGTGTCCTCTGGTCTGTGTAGTGGGAACTTTATGAGGTATTTAGGAGGATTTCACAATGTTTGTCTGAGTGCTCTTTATGTTTCTGGGAAGGATCCCTGAGGTAATTTGGGAGAGCTCACAGAGTTACATAGGTATGGAGCTCCATGAATGATAGAAAGAAATCAGTGAGTTATTTCCAGAGGGCTGTTTGATGTGAGTAGTGAAAGTTCATTGAATTGAGAGGAGAGGAAAAACTGATGTGGATGAGAGGGCAATATGAGTTGAGGGTTATGGTTGGGCCTAGGGTAAGTGTTAGGTTCAGGATCAGTATTAGCATTTGTGGTGTATAGGAAAAGTCTTCATTTTGATTTGAAAGGCTTCTCTGTGGTTTGTATTGAGTGCTCTCAAAAGTGCATAAATAGGTCCTCTGTTGCTTAGATTGAGCTTGTGGAGAAGTATACTTAGTAGAGAGGGCTTCTAAAACAGTATAGTTTGTACACACTGAGGTATGTAGGGATGACTCTGTGTGGCATGTAGGAACTGCTCTTGAATTTAGTAGGGAAGACTTCCTTTAATGTGTATGGAGGGTACTCTTATTGTTGTATGAATGGTTTTCAGACTTGTATTTTGTGAGATGAGTAAAGAGGGCTACATGAGGAGTGTAGCAGGGTTCTGTTATGTGTGTCAGAGGTCCCTTAGAAGTGTGTGGGAGGACCCTCTAAGAAGCATTTTGATGGTTCACCCAGGTGCATAGGGAATTCATACTCAGATGAGTAGAAAAGACTCAGTTGTGCTTTGAAGGCCATTTAAAGTGAGTAGTGAGAGCTCTGTGAGATAAGTATGGAGGACAAAATGACATAGAAATGAGGAACTTATGAGTTGTTGATTGGGTGATCTATACTGTGTGTAAGTAGAACTACCCAATACAAGCAGGTAGGACTCTGTGAGATTTTAGTGTAGTTTCTTTGAGGTGTAAAAGTAGGGGTCATTGAAATACATAGGGACAGAACTCTGAAATGCGTAGGGAGGGCTTTCAGAAGTATCTAGATAGGTTCCTATTAAGGTGTGCAGAGGGATATATGAGAGGTGTAGGAAGGCTTTATGACTGATTAGAAAGTCTATCTCAGTTGTGTAAGGAGGGTCCTCTCAAGGCAACAGTGAGATATATCTAATATGAGTAGGGAGAACACACTGATCTGTGATGGGAGTGTTTATTGAGGATAGTGGATGGAATTGGAGGCATTTTAGGAGGGCACTTAAAGTAATATCTGAGGTTTGTACTTATGGTGTCTGGAGGTGAATAGGGAGAATATTTTGCTGGGGAATGAGAGTTATTTTGTAGATTTGTAGGTAGAGTTTTTTGAGGTTTGTTTAAGGGGCATTTTAAGGTTTGTATGGAAGTCTCTCTGAGATTTGTAGGGAGGACACTTGATTGGGGTGTATAGGGATGGTGCTCTTAGGTGAGTATTAAGGACTCCCAAGTTGTGTAGGAATGTTCCCCTAATGTGAATAAGAAGAGATCTCTGAAATGAATTGGGTGGATTAACTGAGGTTTGAAAGGAGAGCTCTATGAAGTTGGTTATAGGCCCACTGAACTTTAAAATAGGGCATTGTGAGGTGTGTAGAAATGTGGTGTTTGGTGTTTAGTGACAGTTCTCTGAGATGTGTAGGAATTGCTCAATGAGATGTGTGGGAAGTATTTCTGAAATGTGTATGGAAGGCACTCTGAGGTGTAAGGGCACCTGTTGTGAGCAGGGAGGGCTTTCTCAGTTGTATAGGAAGGTGTCTGTAAAGTGTGTAGGTAGGGTACTCTGAGGTATGGACAGAGGTACCCCTGAAGTTTGCAGTTCAGGTGCTCTTATATGTGTTGGGAGGCATCATGTGTGCAGAAGAAATTTCTGTGGGTGTAAATGGCTTTTGTCTGTGTAGGAGTGTCATCTGGTTTGTGTACCAGGGTACTTTGATATTAATAGTGAGATCCATCTAAAACGAATAGGGAGAAAACACTGAGGTATGATAGGAGTGTTCTTTGAGGATACTACAGGAGATATCAATGCTATTTAGGAAGGCCAAGTCAAGGAGTATCAGAAGTGGTCTTTTAGTTGTGTAGGTACATCACTCAGAAGTAATTAGAGAGGACATTTTGGTACATAGTGAGATCTATCTGATATGTGTAGGTAGTGTTTGCTAAGGTATTTAGCAAAGGCATTCTGAAATTTGAATTAACATTTCTCTGGACTCTCTAAGGAGTACACTTTGGGTTGTATGAAGAGGGTTTTCTTTATTGTTTAGGTGTTGCTCAACAATGTGTTGAGGAACCATCCCTAACGTGTATATGTATCACACTTTTAAGTGTGTATAATGCGCTCTTGATTTAAATAGGGAGGAATTACTTAGATGTGTAGGGAGGTGTGTTTTAGGTGTGGAGAAAAGGTTCTCTTTTTTCTCTTTATTGCATAGGAGGTCTGTCTGAGCTATGTAGGGAGGGCACATTGATGATTGTAGGAGGGCTCCTAGATGTGTGTAGAAGGGCCCCCTGAAGAGAGTTGAAAGGGTTCACAGATGTGCATAGGGATGGTGCTCTTTGCTGGGTAGAAAAACCTCAGAATGTTGTTCACAGACAGCCTTTTGAGGTGAGTATTGAGAACACTGTGAGATCAGTAGGGAAGACAAACTGTTATAAAAGGGAAATAACTATAAATTTTGTGTAAGAGTTATGGTTTGACTTACATTTTTGGGTCAGGATTCATATTTTGTTCAGTATCAGTGTCAGGGACAGCTCTCTGTGGTATGTAGAGAGAGCTTGTGTTTATGGTTATGATTAGGATTAGGGTTATGTTAAGGGTCATGGTCAGTATTTTCAGTGTATAAAGAATGACTCAGTGATGAGTTCAAAGGACTCTTTGAGGTGTGTAATGAAAACTTTCAAAGGTGAGTAGACAGGCTCTCTGTTGTGTTTAAAAAAGGCTTGCCAAAAAAAAATAGTAGGGAGTTCTTGGAAAGGAGTATATTTTGTACCCAGTGAGGTATATAGGCATGCCTCAATGATGTGTGTAGGGATAATTCTCTGAGGTATTTAGGGACTGCACTTAATGTGGATAGGGAGGGCTACCTTTGAAGTGCATGAGGGTACACTCAGATGTGTTAGGAGTGCCCTCTGAGGTTGGTAGCATGTGGCCTCTGAACTATGTAAAGAGGGATCTATGAGGAGTGTAGGAGTGTTCCATGATATGTGTACTAGCACAATTTAATGTGTATGGATGTGCCACTGATGTGAGTTGGGAGGGGACATGGTAGTGCAGAGGAAAGGTGCTTTGTGATGTGTAGGAAGGGTTCAGTGAGTTGTGTTTGTAGCGCCTATTGAGGGAAGAAGTGAGATCTCTCAGAGATGAGTAGGGAGGGTAAACTGATGTAGAAGGGAGAAAACTATGAGGTTAGGGTGTAGGTTGTGGTTAGGTCTAGGGTTTAGGATCAAAGTCATAATCATGGTCAGTATTTTGGTCAAGTAGGGCCCTCTATTTCATGTAGGCAGAGCTTGGGGTTAGAGTTAGGGTTAGGTTTTAGGTTAGGTTCAGGATCAGGATCAGTACTTGTGGTGTACATAGAACGTCTATGTAAAAACTCAAAAGTGTTCTCTGAGGTGTACATTGAAGGCTCTTTGAGGTGCATAGATAGGCTAATTTGAGGTATTTAGAGAGAGCTTGCAAAGAATTATAGTTAGCAAAAGGGGTTTTAAAACAAGTATAGTTTGAATTCAGTGAGGTATGTACAGATGTCTCTGAGGTTTGTAGGGATTGCTTTGAGGTGATTAAGAAGAGCTTTATTTTGTGCATGAAGGAGGCCCTAAGGTGTTTAAGGAGGGCTCTCTGAGGTTAGTAGATATAGTCTTTGAGCTGTGTAGAGTACACTATGAGGTGTGTCAAAGAACTCTATGACACGTCAGAGGGCTATTAGACATGTGTTAGTGGTCCAACAGTGAGGGGTTAAGAGTGCTTGCACAAGCCTATACAGAGTGTTTGCTGAAATGAGTAGATAGAACTATATTGAATTGTGCTCAGAGAACAATTTGAGGTGAGCAGGGAGAGCTCTATAAGATGAGTATGGAGGACAAATTTATATAGAAAGGGAGGCATTATGAGGTGTGGAGTGGAGTAACTCTTTGGTGTATAGGTAGAATTTACTTAGATGAGTAGGGAGGGCTCTCTGAACTTTGTTGTGTAGGTTCCCTGAGGTTTTTGGTGAGGACTCATTGAAATGCATAGGGATGGCACACTGACATGTGAAGGGAAGCCTCTCAGTGGTGTGTAGGGTAGTCCCTATTAGGTGTGCAGAAGAATCTATGAGGGGTGTAAGATGGCTTTACATCTAAGGAAAATTGCTGTCTCAGTTGTGTAGGGAAGGCCCTTTGAATTGAATAGTGTGATATATGTGATCTGAGTAAGGAGAACATACTAAAATTTGATAGAAGGATCCTTTGAAGATAATATAGGGAATCTCTGAGGTGTTTTTGTAGTGCACTCAATGGAGTATCAAGAGGACTCTCTGAGTTTTGTAGTTTTGATCTTTGGCAGCGAATAGAAAGGGCTTTTTAATGAATAGTGCAGGCTACCTGAGATGCACAGGTAGCATTTTTTGAGGTTTGAGATTGGATGAAATGTCATTCTGTGGTTTCTATGGAAGCCTATCTGAGATTTGTAAAGAGGATAGTTGAATGGGGTGTTTAGGGAGTGTCCTCTTTCATAAGGGTATGTGCTCTCTGAGGGGTGTAGATATGTATTTCTAAGGTGAGTAATGGGAGAATTCTGATGTGAATAAGGAGGACAAACAGGTTTAAAAGGAGGGCTCTTTGAGTGTGTAACAGAGTCCTCTGAATTGTACAAGTAGTGTAGAAAGGCAGTGTGCAGTATTTGGCAATTGACCTCCAAGTTCTGTAGGAATTTATAAATGATGTGTGTAGTATGGACTTCTATGGTGTGAATATATGATCCTCTATTTTGTAAGAAGTTTGCTTGATATGAGTGTGGAGTGCTTTCTGATATGTGGAGGAAGGTGTCTGCGAGGTGCATAGGAAGGGAAGGACTCTCTGAGGATTGTTGTTTGGGCTCTCTGAAGTGTGAAGATAAATCTCCATTAGGTGTACAGAAGCTATCTATGAGCTGTGAAAAATGGCTTTTGCCCATGCAGAAGTGCTATCTCAGTTGTGTATTGAGGGCCCTGTGAAGAAAATACAGAGTTCCATCTGATATAAGCAAGGAGAACACCCTGTGGTGGAAGGTTTCTTTTAGGATAGTAGCTGAAATCTCTGAGGTGTGTATGTGAGGCGACTGTAGGTGAGTAGGGAGAGTTTTTGGTGAATATTGAGGTCTATCTGCAATGCGTGGGTAGGGTTTGCTGAGGTGTGTAGCCCAAGCATTCTGAGGTTTGAATTAACATTTCTCGGACATTTTTAGGGATTACTCTCTGGGGTGTATAAGGAGGGATTTCTGAGTTGTTTAGGGTTTGCTCAATGAACTGTGGAGGGCATGTCCCTAAGGTGTGTAGAGATGGGATTTAGAGTTATGTAGGAAGGGTTCTTATTGTGAGTAGGGAGGAAATCCTTAGATGTATAGGGAGGTATGTTTGAGAAAATTTGTATGAAATTTCTCCAATGTGTGAAAGTGGTTTCTTTTCATTGTCTAAGGATGGCTCTATGAGGTATTGTGGGAGGGCTCTCTGAGGGATGTAGAAGGGCTTTATAAGGTTTGTAGGAGGGCTAATTGACATGAGTGTGAGTGCTCATTTAAGGAAGTAGGGGTATTTTTGGTGTATATAGAAGGCCAGTCAAAAGGGATTTCTTAAGAGTGTAGTAAGCGTTTTATGAAGTTAACAGAAAGGTTCACTCCAGTGTTTAGAAGGACTTGAAAAGGAGTATTGTATGTACTCACTTATTTGTCTAGGGATATGTCTGTTTCAGATGTGTAGAGAATTCTCTTGAGACATATAGTAAGGACATTTCTCAATGTCAGGAGGGCACTCAGCTGTTTAGGGGGGCTTCTGTGATTTTGGTATGGGGATGATTCTGAGCTAAGAATGGAGGCTTAGTGTTAGGTTTAAGGATAGTTTTTGAGGTTAGGGCTTAGATTAGGGTTATATTTAGTGTTAGTATTAGAAATAGGGGGTTAGTGTCAGAGTTAGTGGGTTAAGATTTGGTTCAGTGTTGGTGTTAGGATCCAAATGAGTATTTGCATTGTAATGGGAAGGCCTTTGTGGTGTGTTTAAAGGACTCTCTAAATTTGTTGTAAGAGCTCTCTGTGGTAGATTATGAGGGTTCCCTGAGGTGAATACAGAGGCTTTCTGAGGTGATTAGGGAAGATTTCCAAAAAACCATAGTGAGTACTCACTGAGGTCTGTAACGATGTCCCTCTGAGGTATGTAGGGACAGTTTTTCAGATGTGTACTGAGACTATTCTTTGATGTGTCAGCAGGAGACTAAGATGTGTGCACAGAGGGACCTCTGAGGTTTGTAGAGAGTGTCCTCTGAGCTGTGTAGCCAGGGTACTATTTTGTGTTTCAGAGGGCTCCTTTACACATGTGGAAGTGTCCCCTGAGATGAGTTCAGAGGATTCACAAAAGTGAATCAGGGAGGTGATCTGTAAAGTGTAGAAAGGGCTCACTGAATTGTTTTTCAAGGGCCATTTGAGCGGAGTAGTCAGAGATTTGAGAGATAAGTAGGGAGAAAAAACTGATGAATGAGGAAATGCACTATTATGTTAGACTTAGGGTTAGGATTTAGCGTCAGATTGAGGTTCATGATCAATGTGAGTTTCAGGGTGGGCTCCATGGTATGTAAGGAGGGCTCAGATTTAGGCTTAAATTAGAGTTAGTGTCAAGTTCTGAGTTAGGTTCAGTATTTGCAATTTGTAGAGATGCCCTCTGTGGTGAGTCAAAAGGGTTCTATGAGATATATATTGAGGACTTTCTGTCATCAGTAGATAGACTCTCTGAGGTGTTTATAGTGCACTTGCAAAGAAGTTTAATTAGTAGAACTGATTTGCAAAGGAATATAATTTGTATAAACTGAGATATGTAAGGATATCCCTCTGAGGTGTGTACGAAATGTATTTGAGGTAAGTAGAACCAGCTTTCTTTGATGTCTAAAGAGGGTACTCTGAGATCATTTGGGAGGTTCTTCAGGTTGGTAGTATATGATTGTGGAGGGAGGGAACTATGACATGTGTAAGAGAGCTCTACAAATTGTGTTTGAGATCTCCTACTGGTGTGTGGCAGGGTTTCCTCAGGTGAGCTTGGATGGCTTACAGAGGTGCATAGGAAGGGTGTTCTGTGAATTGTAGAAAGGGCTTACTGAGTAGTGTTTGGCCATTTAAGGTAAGGCATAAGAGCTCTGTAACAAGAGTAGGGAGAAAAAACTGATGTAGAAGTTTCTATGTGGTTAAGGTTAAGGTCAGCATTAGCATTAGTAATATGTCAAGGTCAGGATCATGGTCATTGTCAATGTCAGCAAGGGCTCTCTGTGTTATGTATGGTGGGCTTAGTGTTAGGGTTAGAGTTAGTGTTGGGTTGTGGGTTGGGGTCAGTATTTTCAAGGCATTAGGAAGGCCTCTGTTGTGAATTGAAAGGGATCCCTTAGGCATGTATTGAGGGCTTTATGAGGTGAGTAGAATTGCTTTCTGATGGATATAGAGAGTACTTGAAATAAAGTGTAGTTAGTAAAGAGGGCTTTTAAAGGAATCTAATTTGTACTTGCTGAGGTCTGTAGGGAAGTCTCCCTGAGGTGTGTAGAGCCTGCTGTTGAGGTAAGTAGGAAGGGTTTTCTTTGATATGAATTTTACTTTGAGGTGTGTAGAGAGGACTCTGAAGTTGGTAGCTTGCAGCCTCTGATCTGTTTAGAGGAACTTCTAAAAGGTCTTTAGAAGAAATCTTTGATGTGTTTCAGAGTCTCTACATTGTTTGTGGGTGGTCCTTCTGAGATGAGTTGGGAGGGGTCATTCAGCACTGTAAATAATGTGTACTGAGAGGAATAGAGAGAACTCAATGAGTTGTTTCTGGAGGGACTCTAGCTGAGTAGTGAGAGCTCTGTAAAAGAATTATGGAGGAAAATCTGATATAGAAGGGAGGATCTTATGAAGTGTTAAGGGGGGCCTATGTCACATGTAGGTCAGACTTGCTGAATTGTGTAGGAAAGACTCTGAGATTTGTAGTATAGGTTCTCTGAGGTGTATAGTGAGGGCTCATTTAAATGCATAAGAATGGCATTCTGATGTGTGTATGAGGGCTCTCACAGGTGTGTAGGTAGTTTTATATGATATGCCAGGAAACCTATGGTGGTGTAATTGGACCTTATGGCTGGAGATGTTAACACAGTTGTGGAGGGAGGACCCCCTGAAGTGAATAGTGAGATCTCTCTGATATGTGTAGGGAGAACACAGTGTGTTTGGTGGAAGGGTTGTTTGAGGAGAGTATAAGAACTATCTGAAGTGGTTGTGAGGTCTTTCAATGGAGAATGATGGGGGCTCTGTTATGTGTGTATATGCAGCACCCACAGATGAGTAGGGAGAATTTTGGATAGAAATGAGATCTATCTGTGCTGTGTTTGTAGCACTGGTTTGTAGCATGGTCATTCTGAGGTTTGAATTAACATCTCTCTGGTGTTTATAGGGAGTGTTTCCTGGGATGCATATGGAGGGCTATCTGAGTTGTTTGGGTGTTGCTCAAAAAAGGGTGGAGGAAGCATCCCTAAGCTGTTTATGGATGGCACTTTGAGGTGTGTAGGAAGGGCTCTTGAAGTGAGTAGGGTGGGATTACTTAGAAGTGTAGGGGAATGAGTTTGTGATGTGCAGGAAATGTTCTCTGGGGTGTTAAAGCAGGTTTTCTTTGTGTAGGGAGGTCTCTCTGATGCATGTAGGGAGGGACTTCTGAAAGATGTAGGGGGGATTTATAAGGTATGTCAGTGGACTTCTTGCTATGAGAGGGAGGACTCACATAACTGAATAAATAGAACTTTTGCAGTGTATAGGAAAGACCTCTGAGGTGAGTGGAAAGAGCTCTCTGAGATGTGTAGTGAATGCTCACTGAAGTGAGTAGAAATTCTCTCTGAGGTATTTAAAGAGCACCACATAGAAGTATAATTAGTAAAAATGTCTTGCATAGGAATATCATTTGTACTCAGTAAGGTATATATGGATTTCTGCCTCAGGTTGTCTACACAAGTAGGTAATACTCTTGATATAAGGATAGTTTTCATTGATATTTTTGGAGTATACTATAATGTGTGTAGAGAGTGGTCTCTAAGATTGGTAGTGTGCAGCTGCTGAGCTATAAGGGGTTGTGTATAAATTGTAAAAGAGGGCTATATGAATTTTGTCCTAGGTCTCCTTTTTTTTCTGTGCATGGGCCCCCTGAAGTGAGTTGGGATGGCTCACAGCATTGCACAGGTGTGTGCACTGGAAATTGTAGAAAGAACTCAGTGAACTATGTTTGGAGGGCCATTTGAGGTGAGTAGTAGGAGTTTGGTGAGATGAGTAGGGAGAAAATCTGGTGTAGAAGGGAGAGCACTCTGAGGTTATGATTAAGTTAGGCCTAGGGTTAAGGTTTAGGGTCAGGGTCAAGTCATGGTCAGTTTCAGGATCAAGGAGGACTCTGTGGCAAGTAGGGAGGACTTAGGTTTATGCTTATGGTTAGGGTTAGGTTCAGAGCAAGAGTCAGTATTTGTGGTGTATAGGGAAATCCATGTTGGAGAGTCAAAATTGTTCTCTGAGGTGTATATATTGAGACCTCTATGAAGTGAGTATATAGGCTCTTTGAGGGATTTGTAGAGGGCTTGCAAATAAACATTGTTTCTTCTTGCAAAGAAGTATGGTTTTACTCACTGAGTTATGTAGGGACTTTTCTTATGTGTGTAGGAACTGATCTAGATTTGAGTATGGAGGGTACACTTTGTTGTGTCTGAAGGTTAAACTGAAGTGTGTAGAGAAGTCTCTCTAAAGTTGGTAGCATGTGGCCTCTGAACTGAGATTTGTGGACTTTAGGAGGTGTGCAGGATGGTTCTATAATGTTTGTTAGAAAGCTACAAGAAGTGTGTGTGAGGGTCCTTTCAGTTGAGTTAAGAGGGCTGACTCAGGTGTATAGATAGGGTGCACTGAGATGAGTAGAAAGGGTCAGTTAGCTGTGTTTGTATGTTTTTTGTGACGTGAATAGTGAGAGCTCTGTTAGATGAGTAAGGAAGAGAAATTGATGTAGAAGGGAGGGTCCCTTAAGTTGTGAATGGGCAAGTATATGGTCTGAAGATAGGAATCATGAGATGATTCTGAGCTTTGCCATGTAGGTTAACTGAGATGTGTAGTGAGGACTAATTGAAATTCAGAAGGATAAAAATCTGATGTGTGTTTGGAGCATTCTCAGAGTTGTGTACGGAGTTATATATTAAGTGGGCAGAGGGATCTATGAGAGCTGTAGGAGGCCTGATTCACATAGTAGAAAGGCTATCTCAGTTATGTAGGGAGGAATTTCTACAGTGAATAGTGAGATCTCTGATATGAGTAGCAAGAATAAATTCAGGGATCCAAGATGGCGGACTAGAGGGAGGCTGTGTTCCTTGTGGCTCTGTTACTCCGGTTTCAAGCAGAGGATATCTGTTTCTTGGTGAGGCAGTTTTTGCTGCTTATCGATCCCCTGCTGTTTACCCCATTTGTCGGCTGTGATCACCTGCAGTCTGCCAGCATATCAATGCCATTTTGAAGTGCAGATTGCTCACCTTCAGGTGCCTATCATCCACCATTTGCATGCCTCTCGCCTGTCCATCGCCTGCCTTACACCTATCCATCACCCAACACACGAGGTTCACCTCCCAATCATCCCACAAGTGTCAGGAAAATGATCGCCAACCACCAGTGGAGCACCAGTTGCCTGCTGTTGCCTGGAAGTTCACTGTTACAGTACCTGCAGGTTTGATTACACGTGACTGCTGCCATTTTGAGACAACAGTCAGGCCCTATAGGACCTCTGGCCAGACTGACTTAGCCCCATTTCCAGGATCCCTCACCCCAAAAGACCAATAACTGCCTCTGGGGCCCTCACATTGACTGACTGCTCCCTGCTGCCAGGACGCCCAGACCAACTGACTGCACCCTATTACCAGGACCCCAGGCAAACTGATTGCACCCAGCCTCCAGGATCCCACAACCACACCAAACACACCTGACCTCCAGGACCCCTGCCTGAACAACCACACCCCACCTCCAGGACCTCCAGCTGACCACATCCACACTCTGAGCTGCAGCTCCCCATTTGCCAAAACATTTGGAAACCAGAGTGGCCATCTTGGATAATTCTGGATGCCATAGCTCCAATCTTTAGATGGGGCAAATCCCATCCTGAGACACCTGCTGGAGGCTTAAAACTCATTGTCAGGTACCTCTGATGCATCAGGCTACTGAAGACTGGGAGGTTTCAATAGTATATGACTGCTATACTGTAGATTTTCTTTTTTCTCCTTATTGAAAAATTTTAAGTTTTTATTTCTTCATTTTCCTTGCTCTATTTTCTTTTTGTTTACCTTTTCCCTCAGAGTATCTTTCTCCCTTTTTTGTATGCTAACATCCAATTTCTTTTGATTACACTCTCACCCATTCTATTATCTAGGAATTCTATATATTCTTTTTTATCACATTAACAGCTACATTCCACATCCCTCTGCAATATCCTTGTTCTCCATTAGAAACTGCAGACCTTATTGCAAATCTGTTTGTTTTACTGAAGATAATATTCGAACTCATTCTGTTTATTATGACAATACTGTTATTGTATTCATACGGGCTATTTGGTCTAGGATTGCATAGTAACTGAATTGGCTTTGATAATATTGATTTCACCATAAAGAAAAGATTTTGGAAACCATTAGGGCCACTATAAGCCTATAGGGGGAAATCTGCAATAACCCCGATCTGCACTATTAGAGGGGAAGATACATGAAAAACATGAAAAAACAAGGGAAGAAAATGATCCAAACAAATCTAGATTCTATAGTAATAGAATCCAATGACAGTATGTTAGAAGAAATGTCAGAAAAGGATTTCAGATTATACATGATTAAGATGATTTGCAAAGCAAAGGATGAGATAAGAGAGTAAATGCAGGCAATAAATGATAATACCAATAAGCTGAAAGAGCAACTGCAGGAAGCAAAAGATCATATCAACAAAGAGAAAGAAATTCTCAAATAAACCAATGGAAATACTTGAAATGAGGGAAATAATAAACCAAATAAAAAACTCAATGGAAAGCATCACCAAAAGACTAGACCACTTGGAAGACAGAACCTCAGACAATGAAAACAAAATATTTAATCTTGAAAGTAAAGTTGCCCAAACAGAGAAGATGGTAAGAAATCATGAGCAGAATCTTCAGGAACTGTGGGACATTATGAAAAGACCAAATTTAAGAATTATTGGGAATGAGGAAGGCACAGAGATACAAACCAAAGGAATGAACAACTTATTCAATGAAATAATATCAGAATATTTCCCAAACCTGAAGAATGAAATGGAAAATCAAATACCAGAGGCTTACAGAACACCAAATGCACAAAATCACGACAGATCCACACCAAGGCATATTATAATGAAAATGCCTAACATTCAAAATAAAGATAGGATTTTGAAGGCCACAAGAGAAAAACATCAGATTACATATAGGGGGAAACCAATACAGATAGCAGCCAGCTTCTCAACCCGGACTCTAAAGGCTAGAAGGGCCTGAAACAATATATTTCAAGCTCTGAAAGAACATAGTTGCCAACCAGGAATCCTATACCCAGTAAAACAAACCTTTAGATTTGAAGATGAAATAAAATCCTTCCATGATAAACAAAAGTTACAAGAAATTACCAATAGAAAGCCTGAGCTACAGAATGTTCTCAAGAAAATATTCCATGAAGAGCAAATGAAAAACAACAATGTAGGTCAGCAAAGGGAGGGACTACCTCAGAGAAAAACCACTCAAAGGAGAAATCAAGCCAAATTAAAAAACAAAAATAAGCCCAAATGACTGGGAACACAAATCATTTCTCAATAATAACCTTGAACATTAATGGCACAAACTCATCCATCAAAAGACATAGACTGGCAGAATGGATTAAAAGAAAGTCCCAACAATATGCGGCCTGCAAGACACTCATTTCATAGAAAAACACATCCACAGACTAACAGTGAAAGGATGGGAAAAAACCTACCACACACATGGACTCAGTAAAAAGTGGGGGTTTCCATCCTTATATCAGATAAAGAGGACTTCAAGCCAAAGTTAGTCAGAAGGGATAAAGAAGAACATTTCATACTGTTTAAGGGAACCATAAATCAGGAAGACATAACGATAGTAAATATTAATGCCCCAAACAATGGTGCATCCCTGTACATCAAACAAATCCTTCTCAATTTCAGGAATGAAATAGACCACAACACAATATTTCTGGGTGACTTTATCACACCGCTGTTACCACTAGAAAGATCTTCCAAACAGAAACCAACCAAAGAAACCATAGAACTCAATAACACAATCAATAACCTAGACTTAATAGACATATATAGAATATTACATCCATCAACAATCAGATTCACTTTCTTCTCAGCAGCACATGGAACCTTCTAAAAAATAGACCATATGTTATGGCACAAAGCAGCCCTTATGAAATGCAAAAAATATAGAGATCCTGCCTTGTGTTCTATCAGCTCATAATGAACTGAGAGTGGAAATCAATGACAAAATAAAAAACAGAAATTACTCCAACAAATGGAGACTAAATAATATGCTATTGAATGAAACATGGATACCAGAAAACGTCAGGGAGGAGATAAAAAAAAATTCTTAGAGGTCAATGAGAATGATGATACAACATATTAAAATCTCTGGGACACTATGAAAGTGGTACTAAGAGGAGAATTCATTGCATGAAGCACATTCAAGAAAAGAATGAAAAGTCAACAACTAAATGACCTAACATTACAGCTCAAAGCCCTAGAAAGAGAAGAACAGAATAACAGCAAAGTATAGAAGACAGGAAATAGTTAAAATCAAAGTGGAAATCAGTGAAATTGAAACAAAAGAAATGATTCAAAAAATTGACAAAACAAAAAGTGGTTCTTTCAGAAAGTCAACAAAATAGACAAACCCTTAGCCACACTAACAAAGAGAAGGAGAGAGAAAACTCAAATTAGTAAAATTTGTAATGAAACAGGAAATATCATGACAGACACCACTGAGATACAGAACATAATGAGAATCTACTTTGAAAATCTGTATTCCAAGAAAATAGAAACTACCGAAGATATTGACAAATTTCTAGAGACACATGTTCCTCCCAAAATGAACCAGGAGGACATAAAAAATTTAAACAGATCAATATCAAGTAATGAAATAGAAGAAGCCTTTAAATATCTACCATCCAAGAAAAGCCCAAGACCAGACGGATTCTCAGCCGAGTTCTACAAGACCTTCAAAGAAGAACTCATTCCAATACTTCTCAAAGTATTCCAGGAAATAGAAAAGGAGGGTACCCTACCAAACTCATTCTATGAAACTAATATCACCCTCAAACCAAAACCAGGAAAAGATACATCAAGGAAAGAATATTTTAAACCAATATCCTTGATGAATATAGATGCAAATATCCTTAACAAAATATTGGCAAACAGTATCCAAAAACATATTAAGAAAATCGTCACCACAATCAAGTGGGGTTTATCCATGGAATGAAAGGATGGTTTAACATCCATAAATCAATAAACATAATCCATCATGTCAATAGTCTTATGGATGAGAAACATATGGTTATTTCAATTCACACAGAAATTGCATTCAACAAAATAAAACACTCCTTCATGCTAAAAAACACTAGAAAAAATAGGGATCGCGGGAACATACCTAAATTTTTAAAGACTATTTATGCTAAGCCCATGGCCAACATCATTCTTAATGGAGAAAAACTGAAACAATTCCCTTTAAAAATGGGAACAAGACAGGGATGTCCTCTTTCACCACTTCTATTCAACATTGTCCTTGAAACTCTAGCCAGAGCAATTAAGCAGACCAACAAAATTAAAGGGATATGAATAGGAAAAGAGGAACTTAAGCTGTCATTATTTGCTGATGACATGATTCTATATGTAGAGGATCCAAAAACCTCCTCCAGAAAACTTCTAGACCTCATCAATGAATTCAGCAAAATAGCAGGCTATAAAATCAACACACATAAATATAAAGCATTTTTACAACAAGCGATAAAACATCTGAAAGGAAAATGAGGAAAACAACTCCATTTGCAATAGCCTCAAAAAAAAAAAATAAGATACTTGGGCATCAATCTAACCAAAGTGGTAAAATAACTCTACAATGAAAACTACAAAACACTTAAAAAAGAAATTGAGGAAGACCTTAGAAGATGGAAAGATCTCCCATGTTCTTGGATAGGCAGAACTAATATTGTCAAAATGACCAAACTACCAAAAGTGCTATACACATTCAATGCAATTCCAATTAAAATCCCAATGATATACCTTAGAGAAATAGAGCAAGCAATCATGAAATTCATCTGGAAGAATAAGAAACCCAGAATAGCTAAAGCAATCCTTAGCAGGAAGAATAAAACAGGGGTATCACAATACCAGAACTTCAACTGTACTACAAAGCAATAGTAACAAAAATGGTATGGTATTGGCACCAAAATAGACAGACAGATCAATGGTACAGAATAGAGGACACGGATATAAACCCAAATAAATACGATTTCTCATACTAGACAAATGTGCCAAAAATATGCAATGGAGAAAAGATATCCTCTTCAACAAATGGTGTTGGAAAACTGGAAATGCATATGCAACAGAATGAAACCAAACACTTATTTTTCACCCTTCACAAAAATCAACTCACAATGGATCAAGGACCTTGAAATCAGACAAGAGATGCTGCATCTTATAGAAGAAAAAGTAGGTTTAAATCTTCAACTTGTTGGCTTAGGGTCAGACTTCTTTAACAGGACTTCCATAGCACAAGAAATAAAAGCAAGAATCAGTTACTGGGATAGATTCAAACTAAATAGCTTTCTCTCAGCAAATGAAACTATCAACAATGCAAAGAGAGAGCCTACAGAGTGGGAGAAAATCTTTGCCACTCATACTTCAGATAGAGCACTAATTTCCAGAATATAGAAAGAACTCAAAAAACTCTGCACCAAGAATACAAATAACCAATCAACAAATCGCTAAGGATATGAACAGATGCTTCACAGAAGAAGATCTACTAGCAATCAGCAAACATATGAAAAAATGTTCACCATCTTTAGTAATAAGAGAAATGCAAATCAAAACTGCCCTAAGATTTCATCTCACCCCAATTAGAATGGTGATTATCAAGAATACAAGCAAAAATAGGTGTTGGAGAGGATGTGGGGAAAAAGGTACACTCATACATTGCTGGTGGGGTTGCAAATTAGTGCAGCCATTCTGGAAACCAGTGTGGAGATTCCTTAGTAAACTTTGAATGGACCCACCTTTTGACCCAGCTATCCCACCCCTCGGCCTGTACCCAAAGGACTTAAAATCAGCATACTACAGAGATACAGCCACATCAATGTTCATAGCTGCTCAATTCACAATAGCCAGACTGTGGAACCAACCTAGATGTCCTTCAATTGATGAATAGATAAAGAAACTGTGGTATATAAATGCACAATGGAATATTACTCAGGTATAAAGAATAATAAAATTATGGCTTTTGCAGGCAACTGGATGAAATTGAAGAGTATCATGCTAAGTGAGAAGCCAATCTCAAAAAACCAAAGGATGAATGATCTCGCTGGTAAGGAGATGATGACACATAATGGGGGGCGGGGGTGAAGACTGGATAAAGGAGGGGCTCTATAGAGCAAAAACAGGGGTGGGAGAGGTGGGGGGAAGAACAGAATGAATCAAGCATCATTACCCTATGTAAATGTATGATTGCCCAAATGGTATGCTGTTACTCCATGTATAAACAGAAACAACATATATCCCATTTGTTTACAATAAAATAAATTTAAAAAAGAATAAATTGAGGTGTGGTGTGAGGAATATTTGAGGATAGAAGAGAATAATTGTGTGGTGTTTTGGCAGGAAACTCACAAGAGTATCTTGGGGGTTCTTTTTTTATTGTAAACAAATGGGATACATGTTGTTTCTCTGTACATGGCATAAAGGCATACCATTGTGTAATCATAAATTTACATAAGGTAATGTTGTTTGGTTCATTCTGTTATTTATTCCCTTCCCCCACCCCTCCCACCCCTCTTTTCCCTCTATACAGTCCTTCCTTCCTCCATTCTTGCCCCCCTCCCAAACCCTAACTCTAAACCTAACACTAATCCCTACCACCCCCCCATTGTACGTCATCATCCACTTATTAGCGATATCATTCATCCTTTGGTTTTTTGAGATTGGCTTATCTCACTTAACATGATATTCTCCAATTTCATCCATTTGCCTGCAAATGCCATAATTTTATCATTCTTTATGGCTGAGTAATATTCCATTGTATATATATACCACAGTTTCTTTATCCATTCATCAATTGAAGGACATCTAGGTTGGTTCCACAATCTGGCTATTGTGAACTGAGCAGCTATGAACATTGATGTGGCTGTATCTCTGTAATATGCTGATTTTAAGTCCTTTGGATATAGGTCAAGGAGTGGGATAGCTGGGTCAAATGGTGGTTCCATTCCAAGTTTTCTAAGGAGTCTCCACACTGGTTTCCAGAGTGGCTGCACTAATTTGCAGCCCCACCAGCAATGTATGATTGTACCTTTCTCTCTTGGGGGTTCTTTTTAGTTTGTAGTTTTGGCCCTTGGAGGTAAATGGAGGGCTTTTTGGTTTGATTTGGGGGCTACAAGAGATGTGTAGGTAGGGTTTTAAAAGATTTGTTGAAATGGCATTTTGAGGTTTGTATAGGAGCCTCTCTTAGATTGTAGGGAGAACTGTTTTTTTTTTTTCCTTTTTTTTATTATTGTAAACAAATGAGATACATGTTGTTTCTCTGTTTGTACATGGCGTAAAGGCATACCATTTGTGTAATCATAAATTTACATAGGGTAATGTTGTTTGATTCATTCCATTTTTTTTCCTTCCCCCCACCCCTCCCACACCTATTTTCCCTCTATACTGTAGGGAGAACTGTTGAATGACATGTATAAGGTGAGTGCTCACTGGTAAAAATTAAGAGTTAACTGAGGTTTGCATTTGTGGAAATCTATGGTGAGTGAGGAGTGATCTCTGAGATAAATGAGGACAAATAGAAGTTTGAAAGGAGAGCTCTATGAAGTGTGTAGCAGTGCCTTCTGAATAGTGAAATTAAGTCATTCTGAGTTGTGTAGAGGCATGGTATGTGGTGTTTAGCAATGGTTCTCTGGTCCCAACATTGATAGTGATTGATAAATGATGTGTGTAGGAAATGTGTCTAAGTTGTGTATGGATGGGCCTCTGAATTCTGTAGAAAGGGCCCTTGATATGAGTAGGTAGGGCTCTGAGCTGTGTGGAGAGGTGACTGCTATGTCTGCAGGAAGTGTTCACTGAAGTGTGAAGAAAAGTTTCTCTGAGATTTGTAGTGCAGATGATTTGAGGTGTGTAGTGAGGCCTCTATTAGGTGTGCAGGAGAAACCTATGAAGAGTGTAGAAGGCCTTTTGTCTGCATAGGAGTGCTCTCTGTTGTGTAGTTAGGGCCCTCAGAAATGAATAATGAAATCTATCTGATATGACTGGGTAGAACATAATGAGATATAATGGGAGTATACTTTGAGTATAATAGGGGGAATCCCTACATTGTTTAGGAAGGCCACTTAACAGTGTGTCCAGAGTCTTCTCTGAGGTGTGTCAGGCCAACCCACAGTGGGGAGTAGAGAAGGCATTTTGGTGAGTAGTAAGTGGTATTTGAGATGTGTAGTAAGATGTGTTGTTTATAGCATCAAATTCTGAGGTTTGAATTAACATCTCACTGGAATTTATAGTGAGTACTCTCTTGTGTGTATAGGAAAGGCTTTCTGAGTTGTACAAGTGTTGCTAAATAAAGTGTGGAGGTAGTGTCCCTAAGGGGTATATGAATGGGAATTTGAGGTGTGTAGAAAAAGTTCTTGGTATTAGTAGGGAGCCATTTTTTAGACATGTAGGAAAGTGAGTTTGAGGTGTGAAGAAAATATTCTCTGAGGTATTAAGTGGGTTCTCATTTTTATGTATGATGGGCTCTCTGACTTGTAGGGAGGGCTCTCCAAAGGGTGTAGGAGGGTTTTATGAGGTTTGTAGCAAGGCTTATTGATGAGAATTTAAGTGTTCACTTAAGTGAACAGAAGGGCTATTTTCATGTATTGAGAAGGTCTCTGTGGTGAGTCAAAAGTTTGAGGTGTGTATTACAGACTCTCTGAGAGGTAAGTAGAAAGGTTCTCTAAGGTGTTTAGAGAAGATTTGATAAGAAGTATAGTTACTAGGGCTTGTAAAGTACTAGTTTGTACTCACTGAAATATGTTGTTATGTCCCTCTGAGGTGTGGAGGGAATTAATGCAAGGTGGAACTCTTTTAAAGGATAGTATCACAGCTTGATCAACATCAAATTCAATGAGTCACAAATATGAGTCACAAATATAAACACACACAGGTCTGGTGCTATCTAAATGGGAATCTGAGTGGAGGACTAGACTCTACTCACTTCCAATGGCCTGTCCTCTTTCACCTCTGATCTTCTTGAGATATATCGCCAGAGTTGTTGGTCCCAACATTGATACAGTGCTTCCAATCTTGGGGAAGGTCCTTACTAGGGATTTTCCTGAGAAATAAACATCCAAAGATGAGTAGACAACAAGAACTCATGACTCTGAACTTGCTATCTCAACACAAGTGAGCAGAATGGGAGTTTATCTGGAATGTGGGTGCCTAGCTACTAGGGTTCCAAGTTCTGTGTGCTCTATTATCAAGGAAGTGAGGTCACTTCTTTGGGGACTCCATACCCAAAGACCTTTCTCACACAAGATTTTTCTAATGGCCCACTGAGATGCAGGTTCCTCCCATCTTCCCTTGACATATACACAAATGGACATGGCTACACCAACACATAATGAATCTGGTCCCGAGACTGTCCCAGGTGTAGCCAACTCACCTGGTTTGGAGAGACAGTTTGAATCATACCCATTTCCTCTTTCTGGTTATTTGGGTGGTCCTGAAGAAGTCATTATGCCTTACAAGGCCTGAGTAATTTTGCCATTTATTCCCCTGGGTTTATTCTATCATGCTTCTGAAGTTGTCATCAGGTGTATCAGGCCATTTATATATGTACTCCTTGGGAACTCTAATGTTTGAGTCATGTGTCTGTAATGCACCAACATACAGAAAGCAACACATAAAAGAGAGGGACAAGGAATGACATACAACTCTACCATGATGTTATTTCAACAAAGAGAGGAAATCTACTTCTACCTTTTCCTTGTTTCCACTCTGCCTCACTGCAAGTTTGTCATGATGGATTTTCAGAGATAGACTCCCTGTGCCATAGACCTTCCAATGCTTCCTGTGAAATTTAGAATTGTTTCAATAGTTCTTCTCATTGTATGATATGGGTACACTACAAGGGATCACTGGCACCCAGGAATTCTATTGTCCAAAACCTGTAGCCTCCCCATCTAAGCAAATCCACATCCGCATCTGTTTTCAAAGAAAAATAAATCAGCAAGAGCCATGGTATTTCACTTCCAAGATGTAGTCATCAGAAGTCTCATTTCTTTGTCTCTTTAGTCCCATAGAAGTGGCACTGCTATATTCCAGAGATTTTTATGAAAATTTGTGTGGCAGCAGGCAAAGTTTCAAGGACCCCCATTAAATAGCATGGAACTGGCATTTCTGCTTCCATTTCTAAATGCCTCACATAGATGAAAATATCTTGTTTATAAAATTCATGAAAGTAATTTTTATCAAGAAGAAATGATGGTGTGAAATTGCCAAAACTTGCTTCAATACCATGGTCCTAACCATGGGAGTGGAATTCTCTTTCTCTATTTCTTTATGGAACATCTGCACTGCTTCTTTCATGGTCACAGCAGATCACTTCTTTTTGTGTGTGTTATTGAAGACAGTTTCTTTCTATTCTTCTAACTAAAATTTGGAAAGAAGGCCCCAATAGAAGAACAAAGAACCAACTCAGAAGTCAATATTTATTCAATAGCTAAGGTTGCTGGAGCAGAGAGAAGGATTGACAATTCAGCTTTGAAAAATGGAGAAGGACTAGGTAACCACTCTCTTCAGTCATTAGTGTAATGCAGGTTAACTGAGTACCCTGTGCCCACTTCTGAATGAACAAAAGAAGCTGATCTCCTTCTCTTCCATTAAGAAACATCAAAAATTAGCAAACAATCTCAAAGCCTTAGAACAATTTTGCTTGTTCACACATAACTAATTGACTTCTCATTACCTTCCCACAAAGATGAGAGTCTGATGATAGACCACGGGCTTGGAAAGACTTGAATATTAATACTCATATGTGCAATCATCCCTGGTGGAGGGTTCCCAGGATAGAGCATTGCTGAATGCCTCTGTGTTCCTTGAAATTTACTGGAAACCAACAAATGGGGAGAATCACCACAAGGACAACCTGCAACTCTTAATGGTGCTGAGTTTGGTAAGCCCTGAGGCACCAGTGAATTTGAATAAAGGAAATAGTCACTGTTTTCTAAGCTGGTAAAATTAAAGTCATGTCTCCCCTCTTATCTCCTGCTCCTATAGATATTCATCTTATGGCATTATGGCATGATGTGATACCATTCCTTATCTACTAAGTTTCTTCAGGAAGGAGAAAGAGCCCTGTATGAGCTTTGGCAGGCCTGGTAGGACCATGAAATGAGCAGAAGTTCAATTAGTTTCAAAGGGAAGATAAAAAGTCTTTAAGCTAACAAGGTCAGCTAGTGATAATTTCTCTTCATTGACCACTCTTGGAAAATGCCTAAAAACAGATTTGCTGGGATTGTTGCTTAATTCTCCAAAATAGGAGAAAAAAAATTACAGAAAAGGGGTGATGAATCCTGGGCTCCAGAGGGGTTTGATTCCACTGGAAACAGATTCACTGTCTTAACAATGAAGTCCCATGAGCAAGTATATCAATAAAACCTACCTGAGTGTTAGTCCCTTGCCTCCAGTACATCTTTCTACCAATATCCTCAACATGGTTCTGTATCCAGTTGTCCCAGTCCTGACTTTCACACTCTGAATCACAGAATCATCAGTTCCAAACACTGAGGCACCAAGCTCTGATGGCTGTTCTATTCCCTTTCTAAGAAGGACATCCAAGACAAAGGTGTAGTGCACCAAACTCTCAATAGAAAAATCACAAGAACATGCATTCTTTTAAAATTATGATTTTTTTTCTGATAGGTAAACCAGCAAAGACAAAATAAAAATTTTAAGGTGATATATTGTGACCACAGCTTTCCCATTGAAATCAAAATTAGGCAAATACAGTGATTAAAGGCACAGTGTGAAGCCGAGAACAATCAATGTCAGTGTGAGAATGAGACACCCTGAAAACACAGCCCACAGACTTTGCTCTCTGGTCTTGTGTTACCAATGAGCAGCAAGGCAGTGCAGGCTACATATGTCCCTCCTCATGTCCTCATATCTTCAGATGTGTACTCAGGGTATGATCATCCTGACAAAGAGACCATGGAATTAAGGGTCCATCTTGTTTGTCTCAGATGCAAGACTGCAACTCAGATCTGAAGGGTCAAATCCTAGGTGGCATGGAACCCTTTGTATGACTGAGGGATGTTTCATTGCAGTTGCATTATTGGTGACATGCTTCTCCCAGAGAAGTGGGACAAAGACGATGCTTTATATGAGGCCTGACGAGCTGCCTTTTGAACTCTTTCAATTACTGGGCATAGTTTTTTTCTAAGGGAGCCTGTTGAGAACTTGCATCCTTTTTCCAGCTAGTGCTCTGTCTTACCTCTCTGCTTGCTGCCAGTGAAGCTCAGGAAGAGCAGACCTAGCCTATAATAGTATGGATTCTAAAATAGGTCTAAAATCCACAGGACAACTATTATATCACTTTTGGATGGTGCACTATTGGTATTACTATTAATAACTAATGACAGATATTGCATTGTCTTGAGGTGTTTTATTATGAAATTATTTTTCCATAAAAGACTACATAATAGCTATTATATTTGTTATGGATGTTATTGCACACCTCTTCTATCAACACACAAAGTCTATAGAAGCTGTTATGTTAATATTAAATGCTATACTATGGAAAATGTAACAGTATTAAAACCTCAGGGCCATTATTTTATTAGTTGTACTTCCTATAGTATGAATATTACATCAATTTTAAAAGGCAGCTATCATATCAATTTGATATATCATAGTATGGATATCATATGATATTAAAAGCCAGAAATAGATCTTTAGGTCATTTTTAGAAACTCAAGTATGCATATCATCTTAGGATTAAAATCAACATGGTAGTTAATACATTAATTTTAATGGTAACTCATAAAAATTATTTAATGCCAAAAATGCAGATATTTTATTAGAATAATGTTGTGTAATATAAATATGCTAATGTTAAATGCTACAGAACACCCATTTACTAATTTTAGATGTTATATCAAGGATATTAAATGAATATTAAAATCCACTAATTATTAATTGGTTTCAGAGTTTATAAAAAATATTGCACAAAGTAATATTAAAGGCTACAGGACATATATTTTATTGGATTTTTAGGTGATAATATGAGTGTCATATTAGTATTTCAAGGTAGAGGGGAGCTAGTATATTTATTTTAGATGCTAGGCTATGAATAACACATTAGATTTAGAGCCAGCAGCATAGTTTTTATAATCATATTTCATACTCTAGTGTGGATATTATATTAATATTTGAGTACTCTGTTAATCTGATAAATGTGTTATCCATTTTTGATGTTGTAATATTAGATGAATTATAGTAATATTAAAAGACAGAACAACTTTTGTATAGTTTTCCATGCTATTGTATGCATATACAGTTAAAAGGACATGGAACAACCATAAAAGGAATATTGTATTATTATTGAAGTTTACAGAAGAGCTCTTATATGTGTTTTAGATGGTCACTATGGATATTATAATCATCTTGAAGGTCCCAGGAACCTTAAGGTCCCCTCTACTATATTAGTTTAAAGTGGAATAGTAAGAATATTTCTTTAGCATTAAAGACCACATGACAGCTATTAGTTTTAGTGGGCACAACAAAATTATTACATTCATACTGAGGGTACCAAATCAGGCAGCTATTGTGTTAGGTTTAGATTTTATAGAATGGAAAGCATGTTAGTATGAAGAGCCAGAGTCTAGTGATTACAGCAGTTTTAATGCTATAGTATGAATATAATATCAGTATATAAAGAACAAGGGACAGTTTAAAAAAATAACAGAATTCTTTTTTAAATTTAACTTTATTAATTTATTTATTATGTGTTGCTCAGGATTGAACCCGGTGCCTCACTTGAGCTAGGTAAGTGCTCTAACAGTAAGCCACAAACCCAGTACCAAAGGACAGTTTTTATATGAGTTTTAGAGGTCACGTATTCCATATTACATAAATTTGAAAGGACTCTGGGAAACTCTTAATTTTGGATGTAAAATGATTGATAATATTTTGGCATTAAAAGTCAAAGGACAACTACTATATTAGTTATAAATTCTAATGTATGAAGATTATGTTAATATTAAAGGACACACTGCATACTAAGGATATTAAGTGAGTGTCAGCAGTCACATTAAGGGTATTAGTGTCTTCAGTCACAGTGAGTGTATTATGTTTGTGTCAGGTTCTATAGTGAGGATATTATGCTAGTTTTAGAGGTCAAGTGAAAACATATGAGTGTCAGAGGCCAGAGCGAGGGTATTTATGTGAGTTTCTTGTTTCAGAGTTATGATATTATGTGAATGTAAGTTGTCAAATGAGGTAGGTATTAGATTTTGTTTTGGTAAATATTCATGTGTGGAAAAGCATGATACTCACAATGATCTCAATCACATAAAATGTGAAGTTGTGAATGTATACTTATGACCTGGAAGGCATATCCAATAAGTAAACTGCTTGCAAATTAATAACTTTGTTCTTTGCTTGTAATTTTATTTTTTCTGTAATTTACATGTTAATCTTTAAAAAATGGTATTTTTAAAAAAGTGGTCAAGTGAGGATTGTATATGAATGTGAGAGTCCACAGGGCAAATACTTTGTGAGTATTTTAGGCCACAGTGAAGATATTATGTGAGTGTTAGAGGTCAAGGGAGAATATTATGTAAAAGGGGCCAGAATGAGGATAAGTAAGTGTCATAGACCACATAAGGATATTCTGTGTCAGTGGCTATAGTAAGGTAATTACCAGAGTGTCAGAGGCATTGTGAAAATATTATGTGAGTGTTGGTAGGCAGATGAAAGATATTATGTGAATGTAAGCTGCCAGAGTGAACATATTATGTATTAGAAGCCAGAGTGAGGGTAATATCTGGATTTCAATGACTACAGTGAGTACAGTTTGTCAAGGTTAGTGGTGAGAGTGAGAATATTTTGTGAGACTCTGTGGTCACACTAAGGATATTATATGAATGTCAGAAGCCAGATAAGGATTTTGAGTGTCAGATGTTATAGTGAGAGTCTAATGTGAGTTTAAGAGGCCACATGGAAGATATTTTATGTGTGTCAGAGGCCAGAGGAAGAGTATTATGTAAGCATCAGAGGTTATAGTATAGACATTATGTGCATGTAATTATTCATAGTGAGGATATTATGTGAACGTCAGAGTTCAAAATGAGGGTATAATGTGAGTGTGAGAGGTCACATGTTATGTGAGTTTCAGAGGTCACAGTGAAGATATTATGTGAAAGTCAGAGGACACATTGAGGTTTATATGTGAATGTCAGAGGACACTGTAATGGCACTTTATATTTCAGAGGCCAGAGTGAGAGTATTAAGTAAATGTCAGAGGTTTAATTGTGTATATTATGTGTTAGAGGCCACAATCAGGATTTTATGTGAGTATCAAGGTAAGAATGAGGGAATTTTTTGAGTCAGACCAAGGGAAGATATTATGTGATTGTCATGGCAACAGTGAGTGTATTATATAAGTTGTCAGAGGACACAGAATATTATGTGAGAGTCAAAGACCATAGTGAGGATATTGTGGGAGTCAAAGTCTCAGTGAGGATTTTATATAAATGTTTGAGGCCACACTGATGACATGATATCAGTGTCGGAGGCCAGACTATGTTTATTGAATGTCAGAGGCCTCAAGGAAAACACTCAATGAGCAACAGTGGTCCCAGTGGTTTCATTGAGAATATTATGTGTCAGTGGTAAGAGTGATGATATTATGTGAGTGTCAGAGGCTACAGTGAGGAAGTTATGTGAGTCTTATTGGCCACAGTGAGGGTATTATATTAATGTGAGAGGCCACATTGAGGATATTATGTGAATGTCAGAGGCCACTGTAATGGCATTTTGTGTTTCAGAGGCCAGAGTGAGAGTATTAAATGACAGAGGTTTAATTGTGTATATTATGTATTAGAGGCCACAGTGATGGTATTATATGAGTGTCAGAACCAAATGAGGACATTATATGAGTGGCAACTGTCCCAGAAAGGATATTGTATGAGTGTCATAGGCTACAGTTGGGATATACTGTCAATCACAGGGACAACACTGTGGAAATTATGTGGGTGTCAGTGGCCACAGTGAGGATATTTTCTCATATCAGGGGCCAGCATGAGGATATTATGAGTGCCCCAAATCACAGTGACAGTATTATGTAAGCATCAGAGGTGACAATTATATTATGTGAGTGCATAAGACCATATTGAAGGTATTTGGTGAGTATTAGAGACCACATTGAGGAGTATTACCTGAGTGTCATTTTGTGAATGTCACTTGCCAAGTGAAGATATTATATGAATATTAGGGTCAAAAGTGAGTATATTAAGTGAGTGACAGAGGTCACAGTTAGAATATTATGTGAGTGTCAGAGACCAGATTGAATTTATTATATGAATATCAGAGACCAAATGTGGATATTATGCGAGTGTCAGAGACTACATTGCAAGCTTGATGTGAGTGTCTCAGGTCACAAAAAGGTATTATGTGCATAACAAATCATACTGAATGTAATATGTGAGTACAGGAGGCCAATCTGTGTGTATTATGTGAGTATCACAGGTTAGAATAAGGATAATATGTCAGTATCAGAGACCAAAATGATGACATTATGAGTTCAAGAATTCACAGAGAGGATATTATATCAGTTTCAGACATCACAATGAGGGTATTATGTCAATGTCAGAGGTCAAATTGAGTATATTTTATGTGTGTCAGTGGACCCAGTGAAAATATTTATGTGACTTTCAGAGGACACAATGCAATATTACATGAATAAAAGAGACCAGAGTGGTAGTAGTCTGGGTCTGAGGTCAAAATGTGTGTATTATGTGATTGTCAGAGACCAGAATTGGGGATTTATGTGAGTGTTAGAGTGTACAGTGAAGGTATTATGTGAGTGCCTGAGGTCACAGTGTAGTTATTATCTGTCAGAAGTAGCATTGATAATATTGTAAGTCAGAGGCCAATTAAGAATATAATGTCTGTGTCAGAGGTTGAATTAAGTGCATAATATGAGTGTCTGAGATTACATTTAGGTTATTATTTGAGTGTCACTGGTCAAAGTGTGAATATTACATTAGTGTCAGTGGTCAAGTGAGGATATTTTGTGAATGTCATAATCCAAAGTGAGGGTATTACATAAGTAACAGAGGTCCCAGTGAGGTTATATTGTGATTATAAGAGGTTCCAGTGAGGACATTATGTGAGTGTCAGAGGTCATGTGAGGATATTATGTGACTATCAGACTCACAGTGAGGATACCATGTGAGTGTCACATAACAAGTGAGAAAATTAGGTGAGTATCAGAGGCACCAGTGAAGATAAATGAAAGTGTTCAAAGCCATTTCAGAAAATAATGTGAGTGTCAAAGATTAGAGTGAGGGCATAATGTGAGTATGAGTGGCCACAGAGGTATTATGTTAGTTTCTAAAAAAGAACAATGAGAATATTATTTGAGAGTCACAGGACTCAGAAGAGGAATTATGTGAGAGCCAGAGGACACATTGAGGGTATTCTGTGAGTGGCCAGGCCATATAAGGATATTTTGTGTGTGAGAGAGGTCACACTGAGTTTATTATGTAACAGAGGTCACCCTAAAGGTATTATTTCAGATATAGAGGGCAAAGGAGGGTATTACATGTATGTCAGAGACCACAGTGTGTATATTTTATGAGTGTTGTAGACCACAGTGAGGATATTAAGTAAGCGTTAGAGGTCACAGTGAGTGTAATCTGTGAGTGTGAGATGTTAGATGAGGGTATCATGTCAGTGAGAGAGATCAATGGAGGACATTTGTGTCACAGGTCTGAGTGAGGGTATAATGTGTCAAATGTCACATTGAGGATATAACATTAGTGTCAAAAGGCAAGTGAAGATATTTTTAAATGTCACAAGTGAAAATGAGCTTATTTTGTGAGTGTGAGATGTCAGAGTGAGGATATTGTCGAAGTGTAAGAAGTCAAGTCAGGCTATTTTGTGACTATCAGAGTCACAGGGAAGATATTTTTGAGTGTCACATGGCATAGGGAGGTAAAGTGTGTATCACAGTGACATATATTATGTCAGTGTCAGTGGTCACAGTGAGGTTGTTATGTCACTCTTAGGTTTTCATGTGAGGTTCAGAAGGCACTATGAGGAGATATGAGTATCAGAGAAAAAAAAGTGAGGTTATTATGTCAGTTTCAGAGGCCACAGTAAAAGTATCATGATTGTGCCTAAAGTCACACTGGAAGTAGTTTTGGAGTGACAGAGGTCAAAAGAAGGATATGTTTTCAGTGTCAGAGGTCACTATGGGGGTATTATGTGAGTCTAAGAGGCCATGTTGATGGTATAATGTGGGCTTCAGGGGTCACTGTGTGGGTATTTGGTGAGCATCAGTGGTAAAACAGAGGTTACTACCTGAGTGTCAGAGGTCACAGTGAGGTATTATGTGAGTGACAGGGCAAATTGAGGATAATATTTGAGTGTCAAAAGACAAAGTGAAGGTGTTATGTGAGTGTCAGAGGACATTTGGAGAGAATCATGTGAGAATCAGAAGTCACAGAAAGGATATTGTATCTGAATCAGAGTTCACAGTGAGGTTATTATATAAGTGTCAGAGGTCACACTGAGAGTATTATAAGTGTCAGAGGTCCCAGAGAGGTTATTATGTGAGTGTCTGAGACCACAGTGAGGATATTATATCAGCATCAGAGGTCACAATAAGGTTATAATGTGAGTCATAATTAATGATGAGGGTATTATCTAAGCATCACAGGCCACAGTGAGTGCATCATGTGAGTTTCAGTGGTCACACTTAGGATATAATCTGAGGCCACACTTAAGGTATTAAGTCAGTGTCAAAGGTCACAGTAAGGGTATCATTTGAGTGTGAAAGTTCACAGTGGGGGTAATATGTGAGTATCAGATGTCACACAGAGTGTTATGTGAGTGACACAGGAAAAGTGAGGATATTATGTGTCAGAGGATATAATGAGAAAATATTTTGAACATCATGGGACATAGTGTGGATATTTTATGACTGTAACAGGTTATGAAGAGGGAATTTTGTTAGAGTCATAGACAAATTGAGGACATTGTGTGAATGTCAGAGGCCACATGGAAGTTATCATATAAAAATAAGAGACCAAGTGATGATATAATGTATACCACAGGCAACAGTTTGAGTGTCCATGGTCCTTTTCATATTACTAAATGAATAAAAGAGGATAAAATGGGATATTATGTCAGTGTCATAGGACACAGTGAGGATAGTAAATAAGTGTTCAGTGTCACAGTGAGTACATTATGTTAGCTTAAGAGGCCATGCTAAATTATTGTGTAGTGTCAGAACCCAGTGAGTTATTGGAATATTGTCAGTGGCCACTGTAATGCTATTATGTGAGTGTCAGAGACTAGAGTGAGGGATTTCTGTGAGTGCCAGAAGTCACAGTGAGGGTTTCATTGCAGTGTCAGATGCCCCAGGTAGGATATTATGTGTCAGGGGTGCTCTGAGTGTATTATGTCCATGTCTGAGGTTGCTCTGAGATAATTAAATGAGCCACAGAAGACACAGTGAGGATATGATGTCAATTAGAGGACACATTGAGGGTATCAGGTTTGTGTCTCAGGTCACACTAAAGAAATAAATATGAGTGAAACATGTCACTGTGATGGTATTATGACAGTGTCAGAGGTCAGAATGAGGGTGTTATGTGAATGTCAGAGAACACAGTAGGGTATTATAAAAGGTCAGCAGTCAAGTGAAGATATTATTTGAAAGACATAGAATAAAATGAGGGTACTATGTGAGTGTCAGTGGCCACAGGAGACTACTATATGTCTGAGATCATCTGACTATCCTGTTTTCATGTCAGAGGCCACAGTGAGGATATTTTGTGGATGACAGAGGACATGTGACAATAATATGTGAGTGCCCAAGGCCATAGTGAGAATTATTTTTTTGTAATCAGAATCCACAATAAGGGTATTATGTAAGTGACATAAGAACATTAAGGATATTATGTCAGTATCAGAGGAAAAGTGAGGATATTATGCAAATGCCAGAGACCACGTAAAGGTATTATGTGAGTGTTTGAATCACAGTGAGTAAAATTATATTATGCCAGAGGTCTGTTGAAAATATTGTGAGACTGCAAATTGAGAATATTTTGTAATTGTCAGAGGGCAGAATGAAGGTACTAAGTGATGGACAATAGGCATAGTGAAGGTATTAGGTGAGTGTCAGAAGCCCCAGTGAGAATATTCTGAGTGTCAGAGACCACATTTTTGGTATTATGTGTCAGAGAGCATATGTAGGTGTTATATTAGTATCTAAGTTTACACAGAGGTTATTATATGAGTGTGAGAAATCACAGTGAGTGCATTTTTGAGGATCAGTGGTCATATTAGGGTATTTCATCAGTGAATATGTTTATAATTAGGGTATTATTTGAGTGCCTGAGGTCATAGAGTATAATATGTGAGGATCAGAGTTCACAGTGAGAATACTATGTCAATGTCACCAGCCAAGTTGCTGAGGGGGTTCAGGCAACAGGGAGGGAGAGGATATTTTATGTTTTACAGGTCACTTTGATGGTTTTTTATCAGAAGTTCCAGTTGGAAATATGTGAGTGACAGAGATAACAGGGAGAAAATTGTATGAGAGTCACAGGCCGCAGTTATTGTATTACGTGAGTATAAAATTCAGAAAGATATGTCAGTGTCAGACACCAAGTGAGGATATATTATCAGTGTCATAGGTCACATTTGAGGTATTATGTAAGATTCAGAGTCCTCACTGAGAATAATGTGTGTGTAGGAAGCCACAATTTTGGTGTTATATGAGGGTTTGAGGTCACAATGGGAAAATAATGTGTCAGTGGTAACAATGAAGGAATTATGTAAGAGTAAAAGAGTGATTGAGGACATTCTGTGTCAGAGGCCACAGCATGGTATTATATGAGTGTTTGATGTCACACTTTACTGTATTATATGAGGAACTCATGTGATGGTGAGTGTAATACATGAAAGACACTTTGAAAATGAGAATGTACTTTTTAAATTTCACAGTTAGGAAAAATTTTCAATCTCGTGGCTATTCTGAAAAAAATATGAATATATGTGAACATTATAAGTATATTTGAGAGCATAAGATGCCATAGTGAGTATATTTTGTCAATGGCAGGGGTCATAATATTATGTTACTGTCAAGGTCAAAATGATGATATTGTATGAATGTCAACATAAGACTGTGGATATTTTGTGAGAGTCAGAGGCCAAGTGAGGGTATTATGTGAATGTCAAAAGTCACAGTAGGGTATTATGTGAATGTCAGATGTCACGTTGAGCATAATATGTGAGAGTGAGAGGCCCCAGTGAGGGCATTAGTTGAGTGTCAGAAGTCAGTGAAAATGCTATGTGTGATAGGCCATGGTGAGGGTCTTGTGTGAGTGTCAGAGGCCAAGTAAGGATAGTATATTAATGTCAGAAGCCAGAGTAATGTAGCATATCAGTGTAACAGGCCACAGTGAGGGTATTACCTGAGTGTAAGAGATTATAAGGAGGGCATTATGTGAGTGAACCAGGCCATGTCAGGATATTATGTGACTGTCAGAGGCCACATTGCTCCATTTTTGAAATTGAAAAAATATTTATCTTGAAAGATTGACTAGGAAGTTTAAGGCAGATACCCAGGATTTCATGCATGCCCAGTACACATCTGTCTTGCCCATGATGATGAGAAAAATGGATGTGGGGTAAGAAGAGAGAATATAGTCAAGAGGTACAACAGAAAATGCAACATGTTGAGACGAGGAGCCCCATATTCACCCATGAAGTGTAAGCTAATGGTTGCCAGGCCTTGTTCTTAGGTCTTGATATGAGGACTGGGCAACTTCCCTAGCTAAGATCATTTTCTGAAAGACCATTTCCCCTGCTAAGTCAAACTTAGACTGGTAACAAACATGCCCAAAGTCCTCCTAGCCATGGTGTGTCATATCCCTCTGAGAATCACAACTTGAGGTCAGTACATACTTGGCTAATTGAGGTTTAATTTTGCAGTTATTCCTTCTGGGCACATTGGACTAGGTGCTGAGTTGAAGACTGGTCCAGATTCTTGTGCATGTCTGACATGGTCTACAGTCTCCTAGGATTTTATAACCAGTGCAAGTATCAGCCTTAACAAGAAGTAATGACAGTAAGGGTACCAGGGCTCTAGTTTCATCCTAGTGGTAACAAGCAGCATATAAACATATGACCTTCAACAGTGCTGATGAAGGAACTGCCTTGTGGAGTCCTGCTGAGGGGGTTCAGCCAGCAGAAAGAGAAAAAGACTCGGAGTACTGCAGCAGTGACTGGCAGCATAGTCTGGCACCCTTGAATTCCCTTATAATGCTAGAGGACTAGCCAGAAGCAAAGGGTTCACTTGTGAATTTCCACCCTGGATGGTAAAATCCCTGATGTCAGTGTCAGGGCTCAATGCCCAGACAACATTGACACATTTGGTCCCATGGGAATGTTCATTTTAATTTTGAATATTTAGGGGAAAACCCTCAAGATGACTTGGATTCTGCAATATCAAGTGTCATTATTCTTGGCATAGCACCTTCCATGTGGCAGATCAGCTTAGGCATACCTAGATGAGCTTCCTAACATTAGTTCCCATCAGCAGCTATGTAGGGTTTTCAGGAGAGAGTTGGGTGTCCCAGACAGCTCTGAGGTTCTAAGTGGGAACAGTGAATCTAATCAGGCCACATATCTCTATATTTCTGCACACCAACCCCACAAATTTACTAGCAACACTACAGTTGAGTATGTTTGAGACCTTTTGCTCAACAAGTACATCATCAGATGGCCCAGTAGTAATCTCATCATACATGCAATTTACATTTTTTTTTACATTTGAGTATTTTCTGAGTTACTTAAACCACCATATTTTTAACTATCATTCTTAAGTCTGCATAAGAGTTGTGGAACAATGTACCAATTAATTCAGCCATATTGCTTCTCTTGAATATTTAAGTTCCTCTAGTTTTTAGCTAGTATAAAAATAATCTGTAAAATTTAAAGATCTTACCAAAAATAGTAACACCAGAGTGACTGTAGATTTTTGGTTGGGGAAGGGATTTTGTTGTGTCCCTTCCCTTTCCAACAAGACCAGTCTTCCTTGGAATCCTGTTTCCTTTGCACAAACTCGGCCCTTGAATTGTTCAGACCTTTACCCCCTTATACTGTATGTGTCACTTGACCCTACTCAGCTCTCTCCTGGTGCAGTTGTGCTGAATCTTGAATGGTGGAAAGCAGCCTCCCCTCTTGGTTATCCCCCAACACTGGGTTTGAACCTAGAGGTAGCCAGACTGAAGCTCAGTTGTAAAATAGGACTGAGCAACAGTGAATAGAGCAGTTGACTGTGAGAGAAAAGGGCACAGGCCACATCCTGACTCCTGAAAGACACAATGATTCCATAGTGCTTTCTAAGGAAGATAAAATTTAGTCTATGTACAGCATCTGGTTTAAGCAGTCACATAAACTCTTTCCCATTTAGAGGATGGAAAGAGTTGGAGTCTTCAGGAGGAGGGTGAGGTGGGGATTTTTAGATATTTTTAGGTGACCCAAGCCTGTGATTTGTATTTCTATAGAATCATTAGAGTCTAGCAAATCATGTAGTTTACCTCCCAGGTGAAAGAATATCATTTTGACTGCATTGTCATATTACAGAAACAAGATTATTCTAGACTGAAGGGTTAATAATCTGTCCTTGGAACTAGAGCACAATGTAATTTGAGGTGGAAATATTTTCAGTTTAATAAATGATAAACATGTGCCAGGGGTCAGGGAATATTGATTCAATATAGCTGTGCCCCAACTGGTTGTGCAAGATAGGGAAACAAATACCCTCAGGGCTTGCTTGCTTCTCTGTACACCTGAAAGCTTTTTCCTACACACTCTCAAAGGCCCTTTTTTCCTTTGGTGGCTCCTCTGTTCTTCCATGGAGATTGGTCTCTAGAATACATTTGAGAAGCAGATGGACAGTAGGACAGTGGGAAAATATGTGACTGCTCAGCCTATTTCTGCCAAACTTCCTGGGGACACTGTGCAAACCTGATTTCATCCTAGAGCACTTAACAAGCAATAACCACAGAATAGTTAAATTGGGAGTTATGACATCACTCAATGATCAGGAAAGAAGGTGCTGGAAGAAACCATGATCCCTGGATTAGATCACATCTAAAAGGGTATGTGGTTGGAAACTAAGGATGCAGTGACCAGGACCAGTAACATGGTTTTGAAGTGTGTGAACTTGATTACATTTGGGGTAGTATATCTTCCTGGTCTTCTGGCTAAGGGAAATTGGGACTTCCCTCACCTTTCTCTCAGTGCAATGGAGATTGAAAAAATGCCTATAAAAGTGCATGTACCAGAAGAACACAGGGGTCATTTGTGTTCTTGTGTGACCCAGTAACTCCAATTCTCCAAACTGAGTCTGAAGACCATGCCTCAGATGAATAATTTTGAATGGTGCACATATGATTGGTAATTAATTTAGTAGATCTATGGGATTTTGAAGTCAATTTTTATTTGGGATAAATGATACTCATTTTTATCAAAAATTGCCATAAACCACTGAGGTGTTAAATACTTTTTTGTAAGTATAACAGGCAAGGTGACTTAAGAAAATTAAGTAAGCAAAAAATAATTCAAGTGCAAAAAGTACAAAGGCAATGTGGAAATACATATTTGTGGCAACAACTAGAAGATGTGAACAGAGAGGAAGTCTTTCAAACTCAGCAAAAAACTGGTGCAGGCCCTCCATGAGTGAGTCTTCATTCTTTCTGATTCCCTCTTCCTTCTCAAGGTCTATGATAATATTTTTTTGTAAATCAGGGAGAAAATTAGTGAGCTGGTAGAACAAGAATGATTTAAAACACATCTTTGGAGACTGGATTTGTCTTTATGTTCTGGCTCTACTACTTTCAACACCAGTGGCTTTGAGAACAAAGTTTAACACCCTCTGAGCTCTGATCTCCTCATCTATGAAGTGGAGATATCCTGATACCTGGGTCTTCAACAGTGTCATGAGCTGACATAGAGGTTTACAAGCTATGTGGTGTAGTCAGCTATTCTTTGCAGATCAGAGGGGAGCATGGAAAGCAGTGGCAGAGAATGGGATAGCAGTGACTGAGATTGGGGGTCTCCAATGACCTCATGTTTGTGGCATGCCTGGTGCCTGGGAATGTTTCTGTACAAGGCACAGGATGCTGTACTGCTACTGTGGCAATGCCCTGCATAGGAAGACTTTATGTAAAAGTCCTATCAATTCTGATCTTGATCTCATGCTTATATCTCCTGGGAAGGAAGAAATTTTTATGCTAGACAACCACAATATTTCACCAGTTCCACTTCTCCTGTGTCTGCCAACTTTAGAGTAACTTTTGACATTGGACTTTCTCGAGAGCTACACGTAGCTCCTAACAATCTTTGTGAGTGTGGGTGGCAACTGGCAACTTAGATGTCCTAGTTTCTGTGACTTTCCTGAACACAGAGAATAATGGTTTCATAGTCTTTAACTTGATAATGGGACATATATAAATAAGGATTACTCATACAACTCTTTAGATCTCCATCTCCATCAGAGAATAGAGCTCCACCTAATCCCAGTGTAATCTTCAAAATCTTTTTAAATCTTCATTTCCTAATCCCCTTTTCCCTCTCACTGGAACTGAAAGTTTGGCTACACTGGTCACAGCAGGGGAATGTGCCCAGAGTGTTTTTATCTGTCTCCAGTGTCTGTTTTCTCTTGTTACAGAAGTAACTTCTAATTTTTCCTGTGATCTTTCCTCTGCATTTCATCCTATGGTTGGTGAGGTGGGAAGATGACCAAGTCTAAGAATTCAGAGCATGGAAACCCCCCAAACAAGGAAACACAGTCTGCCACTTTGGCTTGAACTGGTCCCAAAAGACTGTTTCAGAGGTCCACAAATGGCTGGTAAGAGAAGAGCATGGAATGCTTACTGACATCTTGTGGCTACAAGGGAGGCCATAAAATGGGATGGATACTAAGAGATTAAAAGACAAAAAAAAAAAAAAAAGAAAAAGACATCACTGAAACCAGCTGTGCCTGCAGTCCGAATTACTCTCAGGGTTTTCACTGGTAAAAGAAAACACTACCCCCACCTTAGTCTATGTTAGTTTGAGTTGATTTTTTCACTTGTAAACAAGAGTACTTACTGACCTACTTTTTTTCTCAATTCCCTTTCATTTTTAGTAATAAAGGGAGGAGAGAATGGTAACAAGGAACAACAGAAGATGAAATATCCAAAAAATCCAATTACCTAATTAATAAATAGTCAAGTGAACTAAACAGACATTTCTGAAAAGAAGAAATATAAATGACAAAAATATATACAGAAAAATGTTCAACATCATTACTAATTAGGAAAGTGTAAATCAAAACTATGCTGATATTTCATCTCACATCAGTCAGAATGGCATTCATCAAGAACAAAAATAATAGATGCTGGAGAGGATATGGAGAAAAAAGAACACTCTTACACTATTGGTGGGATAGAAAATTAGTATAACTATAATGGAAATCAATATGGAGGCTTCTCAAAAGGCTAGGCATGGAATGATCATATGACCCAGCTATACCACTATTTGGTATTTGTCTTGAAGAATTCAAGTCATCATACTACAGGGATACATGATTATCCATTTTTATAGGGACATAATTCACAATTGCTAAACCATTGAACTGGACTAGGTTCATCAATTGATGAATGGATAAAGAAAATGTGGTACAGATACACAATTGATTTTTACTCAGCCATTAAGAAAACTGAAATTGTGTCATTTGCAGGAAAATGCATGGAACTAGAGACAACCATATTAAGTGAAATAAGACAAACTGAAAAGGTTAAGAGATATATGTCTCCCTAGGGAAGTTAGAGAGGGGGGAAAAAAGGAAAACAAAACTGGGGGTGAATCTCCTAAAATCAAAGGGAGATCAGTTAAAAAAATGAAACCAAGGGGTGGGACCAAGTGGGGAGGGAGGAGGGAAGTACTAGGGAATCATATTGGTTAAATAATATTGTTTGATTGTGTGCATGTTACAAATATGTAACAAATCTGAACACTATGTACAACTGTAATGCACTAATAAAAATTTGGGGAAAAGAAATTCAATCTATACAAGACTTGAGAATGACCTAATTCTGGCCATGTTTTGGAGTACATTTTTTAAGAGTTCTAGAGACTTGTTTCTGCCTTCATGTGCCCTTCCCTATGCAAAGAAAGTTAAAATTTATATTGTTCTAGTGGCTTGTATGAAGATGAATATAAACCAGGACATATTAAATTCATTTATTTTTCTTTAGATTTCAAAATAAAACACTTCTATGGGATGTACACACTGTTTATATTGTGTCCAATGAATAAATGGACTCTGAAAGTTCTTGCTTTTTTCCCATATTACATGTTGCACTTTCTCAGTAGGCATGTTTATAAACAACTATTTGTTCTATTTTCAAGAAAATCATATCATAATAGATCTACAATGCATATTAATTACTACATCAACTGAGGCATCCACTGTGTGAAGGAGAAGCAGTCCTGGTGTTTAGCTCTATATTATACTTTCTCCCTTTGAGTTTTCCTGAAGAGTTGGAAAAGCCAGAAAGCCTGACAATGTAGCTGAAATAAGATCAATGCAGATATTGAGAACTCTTTAAAATATTTAGTGCTTACAGGACTGGTGACTTCAAGGAAACTGATGCAGTGCAAACACCCACCTTCAAATCCTGATTCTTGCAATCAAATTAGAAAGATTTCAGTCGTGTCACCAAAAGTAACAGACATGAGTTTACTGAAGTGATAATACAAGGGAAAGGGGACACTCTCAAGAGAGAGTGAATTCTCTCAGAGAGGAGAGAGAAGTGTTCCTCTTCTGTCCTCTAGTTTTATTGGAGGATCTCAGCAAAGTTTCAAGAGAGTCCTGCCCAGGTCTGCCTTTTGACTTTCGATTGTCAGCTGGATGACATCAGACTATCATGACCCCATGCCAATGACAAGTCTAGGTCACCTTGGTTGATGCTGTTTCTATTTGGATTCTTAACCATAAATTCTGAAAGATTATCCTTTTCAGCCCGATTTCAGGATCTAGTTTGTGGAAAGGGTCAAAAAAGTCACCCTCTTCAGTGTAACTTGAATCCCTCTTATCAATGTTATTTCAGACCTGTATTTTTCCTGCAAAATATAAGTAATTTGCCGAGGAATGTGCCATAGCCCATCCACTTAGGCCTGAAAGGGATGCAGGTAAATTTCTTCTTGGAAAAGAAAGCATGTGGGTGTCATCACAGTGAGCCCACTTTATAAAATAATTCTCTTCATTAGATGGGGGTTCTCACCACTCAATTTTTTCTGTTCCTTGTTGATATGGAAAAATCAGGATCAATCCCCAGGTGTTGAAGATTGACACCTGATTGAGCCAAGGCATGCACAGAAAGCAAGCTTTATTTAAAAGAAATAACAGAAATAGTAGACTCCTCAAGAGAGAAACCAGGACCCAGAGCTGGTGCTCCTGGGCGTGGGAATATCTTGCTTTTTGATAGACCCTCATCTCCTTTATTTCGGTGGATATTCCCAAAGGCAGGAGAGGGTAACCTCAGGGGGTAATTATTTGTGTTGGAACTTGTGATCCTTCTAACCTGGAGGTATTAGCTATCACTTGATATTGAGCTTGTAAGTGCTATGCAGAGGTTCGCTGTTAACAACTCATTTTCTTTTCTTTGATAAACATTTAAAGGTTCTTTGCTCCTGTCCTTTAGCAGTTCAGCCTAAGTCACACTAGTGTTCAGGATGTGTTCCCAACATTGGGCCCCAATCAGCATTTGTTTCACCAGAGAATGCAGATTCTCTGGCCACTTCCCAGACTTGCAGTATCTAACTCAGGGTGGATCAGGAATCCTAATTTTCATAATCCCTCAGGTGCACACTTGGGGCTAAACACCCATGCCTTGCTTTGTTCTCTCCTCCAAGAACAGGATCTTTTTCACCACTTTCCAAAAATGCTTTTAATGATAACCACACTCACCCCAGGCATACAGGCATTCAGTATTAGTCAATTAAAACCAAGGTGCACAGACCCTGAGATACAATGAGCTAGGCTCATGGTTCCTTAGTACTCAGGAGTTCAGAGAATATTGTTACAGTGTTCCCTTTAAGGCCTTGAAACACAGTTAAGTCTAATAGTCAAAACCCTGTAAAGGTTTTGACTTTACTTCTCGGAGGTGGAAGCAAAAACTGATTCGTTGTTTAGTAAGTTCTGAAAACCATGTCACTGTTCTATGATTGCTATTGAGAAGACTAGTTTTGGAGGACCACATCTTTTTTATATGGAAGATCCTGGGTTGTGGTGCATAGATCCCCACTGTTGCCCCTCGTGACCACTAGATGGTGGGAATGCACTTACCTGCTGGCAACTAGGGGTGCTCCACAGTCAGTCTTCCTGCTTCTCTGGGTCCCATCATAGTCCCTGAAACACCAGTGTGCTGAGGTTGATTGTAGTTAGGTGTCCAGGAAGTGATATGCATCCAGGGGCTTTCTCTAGAGAGAGGAATGGTCATGATACTATGGCAGGAAAGTCCTTTAGAATTTTACAGTCTTCCGACCTGTGCAGTTTAAACTGATTATCTTCTCACAGTTCTGATCCCTGAGAGTTGGCAGAGCTCTGGTCATATGCCCTAATACCAATCGGGTGGAGGAGAGCTCATAAAGTGGCAACAGGCCATTTTCTCTCATAGGAAGTCTAGTCTGTTTGTAAAGAGAAAAAAGACCTGTTTTTTTTTTTTATTTTGTTTTGTTTTTTGATGCTTTGAAGTGTCCGCTGGGAAGGTAACTGAGGAGATGGGAAGAGAACTAGCATTTAAATCTTGGGTACAAGTCAGGCACCACTCCTGACTATTTGTAGGGGGGTTTTGACCTGCTCCATTTCCAACCTGGGATGGTTCACCCCTTCTTAGGGAACCTGGTGGCCCCCCACTCCTGGGAGGTCACCATATTGATGCCAAACTTAGTGCAGACACCCGATTGGCATAGTGCACTACAGCCCAGGACTCCTGGACCCAAGCGATCCTCCCACCTATCTCCAGAGTAACTGGGACTGCTTGGCACCCACGTGCCTAGTTACTCATTGCGGGGGCGTCCGGAATTCCATCCAGTGCTTGACAAAGATCCTCTGGAGGATGATTGCAAAGGCTCATCCTAAAAGGAATTGCCGGATGTTTTGCTCCGAAGCATGGTGTTTTCTCTGATAATATATTACTCATTTCAGTCTGAATGGATTACTTAAGGGGACGAAGGGAATATAACAAAAATTCCAGAAAATATTACCTACCATCTGAAAAACAATGGGTCTTTACCACTAACAAAATTAAAAATAATTTTGCAACCATACAATGAGTCCCTGAAAGCCTCTGGAGAAAATAGTTGTAGATCTGCCTTTGTCTCCAACAGGCTGGTTAAATTTTAACGATGGTTTTGTTCATGTGTGGTGGTGAGGTATAAGAATAAGGTTTCATAACATTCCTTCCTTCCTACAAAGAATATGTCACCCCTATAATAAACATTGGTACACAATTACAATTGAGACTGCTGCCCTCCTGTACCCCTTAACTCAGCAATTCAGATATTAACCAGATGGACCTAGTAGAGATAGTCACATGAGATTACTTGTCTATTGTTTTAACTGCGAGAATATTAAGAATAGTCTTAGGTCACATAGAGTTTAGATATTAAGGAAGTAAATATTGTATTAGTTCACCGAGGTAGTTAGATATTCTTAAAACAATTGTGAATAGGTAAGGATAAACTGTAAGGTTACTGTTTTCTCATAATTTTCTGTTCCTTGTAAAAACAATTTCTGCCTATGCTTTGAAAACTTCTTTAATATTAACCACAAGATTGTCATTATAGCCTGAAGAAAAATGTATATAAACCCAGCCTTCCCCAGAATAAAGTGGGATTGATTGCACCAGAACTAGAGTCTGTGTCTTTCATTCTCCATCCATCGCCGACGCTATCTCCCCATGCCCCGTTTACTGGTGTGGAACCCATGGACTCCTGCTAGGGCTGAACCCCAGCAACTCATGGCTCCTCAGGATTGATGAGGCCCCCTGAATCCCTGATTTGGTAAAAGCCACTTTGTGTTCTGTGTGCTGACGGTCCTATGAGGGTAAGCACAGGACTCCTCTCCACCACTTTATTCCCTGTTCATACTAATTGTCCTAATCCCCAAGAAAAGGCACACACTGCCACTGGTTGGAGTTACGTGCCCCCCTGCCAGAGGCTCTACCTTCCCCTTTGGCCCTCCCAGTGAATTCACATAAGGGATTTATCCTCCTGAATTTGGAAACTGATCTCCCTCTATGGAGATTTTTACCAGAGACACCATGTGGGATACATGGCTGTGACATAATGACTCACAGAATTACCCCTGCAAAGCCCCAAAATACATTGGATCCTAAACACCTATTTGTTTGTTGTAAGATAGGCTCCCTTTGTCCTCCCATGGGTCCTCTATCTTAGGCTTAGGGATATTCATTGCAGGTTACTTTACAGTCCTCCTTGTTCTTGAGAGATTTATTTACTCCAATCTCACCCCTAGGCAGAGAACTCCCCAGCTGACAGCTTTAAAGGCACTTCTCTCACAGATCGGGCTTAATTAAGGTGAAACAAAAAGAGAAGAAAATGACCCCCAAGGCCTTCACCTCAAAAATTGTAACTTCTGAGGATGAGGAGACAAACACCAATAATAACAAAGGCCTCCCGCTGTCTGCTCCTCCCCCTCTATACCCTTGGAGTGAATTGCCCTCTCTTGCTCCCTCAGGAGTTCCCTCCATGAATCACAGAGCTTTAAAAGGGTCTTATTTTTCTCTGAAGAACCCTTTTGCAGCATACCCAATCAATTTGGTCCCAGATGGGGGTGGAAGGTCTTGCATCCCTGCCCCACTCCCAGACCTGGCCCCCCTTAGGAAGGCAGAAGTGAGAGAAGGTTTAGTCCCACCAGCACCATTTATCTTATACTAACAGTGATTTATGCCTGTTTAAAGGGAGTTTCAACAGAGAATGTAGATCCAAAAATTTCCTCTCTTGGACTATAGGAGAAAGTGAAACAAACCCTGGAGTTCCCCCCACCCTGGGGAAAATGGCAAAGAAAACGTGGCAGAGAGAGCAAAAATTACCCCTCTCTAGCTACTCCTCTTTGTTCTCCGCAAGTAACTGGAGAAGAGGACATTCCACTGCAATAAATCTAGGTGGAGAAACCTGTCTAGCCACACTCCTCATGGCACCCTTCACACCTTAAATAACCCTAAACAGCCCAACAACCTGTGACATGTTCAGTAAGGGGTATAATATAGCAGCCCCATTCCTCAAAAATAGTGGGAAATATTGTTTCATGATTTCTGCATGCAAACTTTACCTGATTTCACAACCAGGAAAAAGTGTTAAAAGTTCCTAGGCAATTTCCCCTGCATGGCCTTGCAGAAGACTGTATTGGAATGTAAACTGCAGTAGTCTTGGATGGGGGGACCAACCTGAGACTGAAGAAAAAAAATGTGTCCATTTTAAACTTCTTCTGGGCTGCAACACAAAACTATCTCACTTTCTCTCTCCCACTCCCTTCCTCTCACCCCTTCTCTCTGCCTTCCTCTTCCTCACTCTTTTATGCTATAATTGATGGTCATTGTTTTATTTTTTTTTTTTAGGATTCTTGTTTTGTTTTTCTTAAATGCTATATTTTTGAGCTCATAATTTTGATCCTACATACCTAGTTTTATGATTTTTTGATCAGTTCTATTTTTATCCAACTCTAGAGTTATTTTTAAACATCTGTTACATTGCAATGGAGATAAACGTTACAAGGCCTTTGCTTTTGTGTTATGTGTATATTTTATTGTCTAATGTCGTATTGTCTATGTATGTACCTGAAAAATTGACATGAATAATAAGCATGCATAAAATTAAAATTTAAAAATGGATCCAAATAGTTTTAATTCAAGTGACTTTAAAGGGTTCAATTTAAATTGAACTAATAAAACTAATAAAAGTAAAATGTCTTTGAAATTAACTTGCAAATCTCTAGGTGGTCAAAATAATAAAATGTCAATGTTTATAAATGTCTGATATCAATTTTTCTAGGACTTTTCTTCAACAGGAAAGAGCTGGCAAATACCATTCAATACTTTTGTCTAATACATTGGTTTTACAGTAAAATAAGTAAATTAGACTTAACATATATAAGATTACTCAAATGAGTTTGTTAGAGACATCTGATTAATTTGCAAAGTTAAAGTGCTAATTATTAAATAATATCAAGTACTCTTAATTCCTTTAATTCCAGGGGGTAACATATTTAAACTTTATTGGTGCTTTCAAAGATTGGTAAATAAAAGGGGTTTAAAATTGATTTGTGTTATTACTAAAAAGCAATGTAACTGAGAGTTAAGTTCTAACAGGTACAATTCTATATACAAAGGGCTCCAAAATTTCAACTGTGTTTTGATTAGAGTACTATAAACAACAAAGTGTTCAATCTTGTTCAAATGGAGTAATTTAGCTAAATTCAGAAATTTCAGGATCACCTTTCTTGAAACATCAGGCCCCTGACCCACACTCCCTTCCTCTTTCCTCTTACCATCACCGTGGAGCGTGTGCTTGTTTTGAATCCATGCTTGATTTCATTCTCCATCTAAAGCGGCCAAGAGAGGAAGTGTCTCTGATTTCCATGGGAACCATGATGCCACCACTCTGTCATGCCACCCCTCTGTGACCTCAGGTGCTGTCTGTGGTGCAGGCATGACAGAAGCCACTCCTCAACATTTAGGTGGCTCAAGGCCCCAAGAAAGCCTCTGGGGAGAGAGAGAAAGTGCATCCTCCAACCAGAGACTGGAAACTCTGCACCTGTCACACCTGCCATGCCTGAAACCTGCCCCTTCCACTTCGAATAGAGTCACTCTCCTATCTTTTGCTCTTATGGCACAGAAGCACTGGAAACCTACTGAGGCCATTTTCAGAGTGGAACAGATTGCATTTGAAATGATTGAGAGATCCCAGAAATGAGTTTCTGTCACTTATCATACTTCATTGAATCTTGAAAAAACGGCAAACATAACTAGTGACAGATGGACATTGGATGAGGAAATTTTTTCCCTGCCAACAAATTTTGGTTCTGGGACTCCAGAACCTGTGAGCCATCACCACTTCCCTTTTACTGTTAGATTTACTGACAGCATCTGGCTGAGTTGCTGAGGCATTCCCTAATTTAAGGAAAAAAGATTTGCCAAGGAGAAACACCTTCTTCTATCTCCCCCATCAATGAGATCATAGGCAAGATCCAGCACCTCTCCTGGGTTGTGCCTTTTGCCCAGATATCTCCTCATTAGAAATTTTCCAAGGAAAATGACAGGAGGAAAAAGAGGAGTGAGGAAGGAATCAGCAGATTGTGATTGGAATGGTTAGGGATCCAGGTGTGAATGATCCCAGAAATCTCTCTTCCTACTCACCACCTGAGCATATTCTGATTACCACTTAGGCCTGTCTCTCCTCCTGCCCCCTGCCTCCATGCTCACTGCCATCACTTTCTGCTCAGTGATCAGCTACAAGTCTTTTCCTTCTTCAATAGATAGGACTCTTTTCCCCTCATGACACACCCCTAGATTGTGGGTCTTGACATGCACAAAAGGTTCCTTGCAGGATTGCTGTGAAAAGGAAGATGAAGAGTTCCTTAGAAATTTGTTGGTTTGTCTGGGGCTGGGTTTTTCTGCAGAGAATTTGACAGTCAGACCAGTAGAGGATCTAGGGGGTAGCTAAAAAGGTCTCCTCTGGAGTCAAAGAAATAGCTCCTTTTGGAAAGTGCTGGCTTAGCATGTGCAAGGTCTGTGATTCAAATCCCTGGCCTCTCAGAAGGGGGGGACAACTCTTCTTTGTATGCCAACCCTCCCTCATCTCAACTGTTTCTCCTTTTTTCATCAACTCAATTGGCACAGTTGAAAAAGTACCAGTTGGATATGCATATCATTTCCAATCAGACTTTCAGCATGGAGCTGCAGTCAAAGTTAGCAGTGCTTCCCAGGTCACCTGCATTATAAAGAGGAGGTGTTCCTTGAAATGAGTCAACTCTCAGGAACTTCAAAATGACAACTGCACTTGTCTTTGGCAATGACCAGGCTTCTTGAACACACTTCAGACTCTGTGTAAGTGAAGTGGACTTGCACACCTCAGCACTTTCCACATGAACCTCAATGTCATCTGGAAAATCAAGAGGTGAGGATCAAATATAGCTGCCCTTTGCCCTGGATTTTCTCAGTCAGTTGTCCTTTGCATCGGGATGCAAATTCCATAAAGTCAAATTGTATGATTTGGGGATGAATATGAGTTAGCTCCTGCTGATAGCATTCAGGAGGAACAGAGGGACTTTGCAACCTAGTCTCCCAGTATCACTGGAGATCCAGTGTCAACAGGAATGAAGCTCTTTCATATACTGTTTTTAATTTGGATGGAGGTTCTCAACAGATGCAGTGTAGAATTGTGTGAAGGATATGGTGTTTTCACATGCACCATGGTTCTAGGAATGAGTGGATTGTGCTTCACAGAGTCAGGAATGACACAAGAAACCCTATCTGAAAGAAGTCACACTGAAAGGAAGGCAAGCAGAGACATTAGGCCTGTTGTGTGTTGGTGGTGGATATAAAAAAGTCCAAGAAATTGAAAGGATTTTAAAATTTGACAGAGCTTGAGTATACACTCTTCCTGCTCACTAAGGCCTATCAAATTTTTGAATGTTCTTTAGCATATTATGTTTTGATTTACAGGTTTTGCCTGCAAATATCAATCCTAGGACCCCAGACCCTGTGAGCCACTTCCACTGTTTATTTATTTATTTTTTGTGGTGCTGGGGATGGAACCCAGGGCTTTGTGCATGCAAGGCAAGCACTCTACCAACTGAGCTATATCCCCAGCCCTATTTGCCTGTTTTGATTTATTGAGAGCATCTGGCTGAGTTGCTGAGGCATTTCCTAATTTAGGGAAAAGGTTTTTCCCAAGATGAACACTTTTCTCTACCTCACCTTTAGGGATTCCAGGCTAGTTCTGGTGCAGGTAAGCCCTCCTGAGTGAAGACCCCCAGACTCTTGGAGTTGGGTGGAAGCAAGCTAGTGGTAAGCACCCTGAAATCTAGTTTATTGCAGGAAAGGTGTACATTTTATAAGTTTATTGCCCAATCACAATGTGCCATGGGGGATCAGACCACCAGGCTGATAACACTAGGTAAACTTGAGGTAGTTGTTTACATTCCTCGGTCAGAGAATTGGAATGCTCCTCTCTGTAAGTTTACACACTTGACACATTAACTGCTTTTAACCAAGAACTAGGATTTCTCCCAACATTTCATCATGTTTCATTGTAGAAAAACTAAAAATTCTTCCAATAAAGAATATTGGCAGCACAGACACATACAGTGCTTTCTTATGTTTCCACAAATGAATTCAGACTGACTGGAGAGTGGCCACATGATGGAAAGAGGGACTGGGAGACTCAGTGGAGAGTCATCACAGACAGTCTGCTGCAAATAAAACCCAGAAATACTGGCATTTAGGATGAGAAAAACATCCACAGGATGAAGAGTCCACAGCTGTGCCAGGGAAACCTGGCTGAGTGGAAGATAACAATCTCCCCTCTAGTCAGCTGTGAAGAATCCCACCAAACCAATTAGTCAATGCAGAAAAGAAGTGGACCACCAGTCATGCATGTTGGTCAAGTTCAGTGGGGATCTGACATCAAGACCTCACCACTGCCTAGGAACATCACACAGAGGAAGTTATACCCCAAAAGAACCCACAACTAAGAGGATCCTTCTAAATGCATGCAAAACTTCAGCCTATTAACACACACAATATGAGAAAACAATAAGACCCCTCCAAAATTTTCATAGTTGCCCAATAACTGCATCCAAAGACTCTTTTATTCTGACATCCACTAAGGAAATGAACTGAAAAATTACTGATTGTACTCTAACCACAAATGTCCCATTCTAGAAGGTTGCTATTTGGTTAAAAGTTAGATGTAAAACTCATTTGAGGCTATTATCTGCCTCAACATAGACAAGGATGTCAAGGGATTATGGAAGCTTTAGCAAGCATTAATGACTGGTACTGTGAAATTAAAGTTTTGCACCATTGGGAATAACGGTACTTGGACATAAATGAGATCAATGGCAATCACAGTTACGTATGTTCATAATTTTAACTGTTTACTCATAAGTCTTATAGTTAATGTTTTCATCAGTAAGATTTTACCAATAAAAACACAAACACTATTCAGAAAAAATGCTTCAATTACTAGAATAAAACTCCTTTTATGTTGCCATGATTTCCAATGACATTTTCAGACTCATTAGATTGCATTAGATCTAAATATTAATTTATGACATTTAGATTCCTAAAGAATTTTGCAAAAGATCATTTCATTTAAACTAATTTACATTCTGGATATGAGGAAAATAGGATGAAACCATGAATTCAAATCCCCATTTTTACTGGTTATTTTCAGTTACTGTGGCTGCTTATTTTCAGTGCCAGTAAGCCCTTCCTCCTCTTCCTGTGATGTTACATCTAACAGTACATCTGTTGACAAATGGATAGTTTACTTAAGTTACTTAGTACTCCTGGAAAAAGTAAGAGTCTTTCAAATTAAAAACTAATAATAGGCTTTATATTAGATCATCATTTACTTTCAAAACTATCTTATTGTGCTGTGTGTGTTTGTGTGTGCTTCTGTGTGTGTGTGTGTGTGTGTGTGTGTGTTCATGTTTTGTGATATTTATCCAGTGACTTTTGCAACCTTAGTAACTACTCTACCAATGAGTGGTACTGCCAAACCTATTGTACTTTGAGACAGAGTCACTCTAAATTGTTTAGTATGTCATCAATCATGTCATTCATCCATCTCAGCCTCTGAAGAAGCTATGTTTATGTGTGGCCAACTATACCCAGCAAACACTTACTACTCTATGCATGGTTTTCCTGATCGACAGCTTCAAAACTCATCAGGGAAAAACTACATGGCAACAAGTTTAATGCTTAAAAATAACTCAAAGAATTATCCCTCCAGAAAAGTTAAAAGTTCCCAGAAATAAATTTTTAAAAATATCTGAAAATATTTGAATTCACAAATTTCTATTCTCTCCTTGTAATAATAACTTTTCAACATCCTCTGTTCATCAATATCATTTCCTAATGACTGACACTTCTTACTCATTTGTCAATGAATACCTTCATATCTAAAATGTTTTCTTCCACTATTCTGACAAATTGATTTTCTTCTTTTAGTAGGCAAACTATTTGTTCAGTCCTTCAGGACCATGGCTATCCTTTCTGATATAGTGTTTTTACACCTTGGGGCTACCTTAGTAACCCAGCAACTATTATGCTTAGGACCTAAAAATTGACCTGTAAAAATTTTCTGTACAAATCTAATCCATTTGCTCCCAGATTGTTGGGGATGCTTTTATATCACCTCAGTGTCAACAGTTCTAATTATTTGAACCAATAACTGAATAAGTTTTTGGTAAGAGGTAGTTGAGAAAAATGGTGCCTTTTCTGGAGGTTGGTATGAAGAGAGGCTTAAGGAGTGAGATTATCAGCCAGAGGCAGGAAATGATAAGAACAGGGAAGGTTGTAGCATGACACAGTGAAAAGCATCAAATGGACCCGTATTTGTGTAACCATACAGGGGTGGGAGAGGAGTAATGACAGGGGACAGTATGGGCAGGAAAAGGGATAAAGGCTGATGGCTGCATATGCAGTGTAGCTACACCAATACCAATGCTGTGGGTAGTAAACATGAAGGGCCTTTGTGTGAATACAGATGAATAATGGGACGGCAACAGTGCAGTGTGATGTTCATACAGGCCTGAATGGAGGGAGTGTTTCCAGAAACACAGAGAATAGACAATTTTCAGTTCCATGTATAGAATGAAATTTAATTAAATGAACAAATTTAAGAAGCTGTGCCAAATGACGTGCTTCCTCTGTTTCCTTTGCATTCCTTTCCAGAGTTACCTAGCTCATTTCCCCTTCCTGTGAGCTATTCAAAAGCAATTTCTAGAGCTTTGGTCTTGATTCATTTTTTATTTTTACATTCTTTGTTTGGATTATTCCTACTACAATTTCTTCCCTATTCAGTAGGTGTATCTTAAAGTACATATATTTGAAACCTATATGACTGAGATTCATCCACAGCATTATTTACTTACTAACTGACTAAATGACTAATTTACTTATTTTTGAGATAACTTCATGCTAAATTACCTCTGGCTTCACTCTTTGCTGAGGTTGGTCTAGTACCTGTGATACTCATATACCAGTCTCTGGGTTCACTGTGATTTCAGGTCTGTCATTTTACTTGGTTAGGAATATAATTTTTATATCTTCCTTGTTTTTGTCCTTTTCCTTTCTGCAGAGATATGCTTAGAAAAAATTAATTGTGCTTTCACTGGATCTGGTTATAAATGAACTAATGTTCAACAGCTCTTTATTTATACTTCCTCAAGGCAGTTCCCTCCCTTGCAAATCAGAATGTGGTCCATGGATGAGGAGCATTGGAAACATCTTTAAATGTTCTAGAAAAATGGATGCAAAAGACTGTTGAGTACAATGTGCATTTTGAACATGGTCCCCAATATTTGATTCACTAAAGTTTGAGCATTCTTTGGTATACTTATTCTTCTACCAGTTCCTCTAATGTAACTTGCCTATTTGAAATCCTCACATTTTGTCTCCCAAATTGTAGGTGTATTAGTATTTATAATCTTTCAGTAAACATTTTATCAGGGTATACTTTGCTGATCCTTTCATAATAGTCCTACCTTTTTTCATTTCCAGATTATATTATTCTTCACCATATTTACTCTTCTATGAAGTCAGAACCTTTCACATGGCAATAAATTATTTATATTTATGGTGGATCAAATGTGTTTATTTATAACAAACCAAATATAGCCCTGGCATGATGTCACATGCATTTCTTAAATACTTTCCAATATTGATAAATAAAAGAACTGTTGGAAAATTTTACTCTGTCCAATGTTGTTACTGGAAACTCAGTTTTTTTTCTAATGCTGTGCTTTTTCACTTTCTAATGTCTAACCTGAGTTTACCTCCTGTCAAAATGTGTGCCCACTTCTTTTGCTTTCTTTTGTTGTCTGTGATACTTAACTTACTTTTTCTTTTTTCTCTCTTCTCCTCTCCCCTTTTTTATTTACCAACTTTCCTCTGATATAAGCAATGGGAAGCCATCATTATTTAGCAGAATCATACTAGGCTGAGTCATGGGATCCAGATGCCTGATTTCCAGGAACTAACAGGCACAAAAGTCTGTCCCAGATTACCAGGAAGCATGTGTGTCAGTGGTTCCCTGTCTTCTTCTGGAATATTTCCCCTAAAAGAATGACTTCCCTAACTCTACTCTATCCTGTCAATCACAGAAGATGCTCCTCCAGGTCTTATCCCACTTTACCTGTGTATTAAAAGTAAATGTTTTGGGTGAGTAGCTGTTGTTATCAGGGCCAGAGATGGTATGGCCAGATCTGTCATGTCCCCTCTCATTTCAAAAGAGTATGGGCTCTTTTGTGTTTCTTGAGTACATAAGTTTTTGGGAAATAGACTGAAAAACAGTCACCATCTTCCTCCAGCAGTTAACCTTCTCCTTATCCACATGGGACATGGCAGAGAGGACCTCCACACTAAGCAGATTCTGAAATGCAATTCAACTCCTTTATTGATATTCTCAATTTAATCTGTTACTGAAACTTAATAAGATATGCCACTTATTACCATTTAATTCTTTTTCATTTCTATATATTTATTATGTTTAATTCTTCAACTATTAGAATCTACTAGTACCCATGTTTTAAATAAACATTATAGCCAAAGTTATTTTATAATATGTGGTTCTTACCTTCTATAGGTCCTGTTATGCCATGTTTTTCTCTTTGTATATATTACCAGATATATGACCAATGCATTTCTGAGGAAGACTCAGAGAGAAGTCCTGGCAAAATTAATATCAATAATGAGGTGCATTAAAAAAAGCAAGAATCAGGAGTTGGAATGGCATCAAATTAAAAAGCTTCTACACACCAATGGAAACAATTAATACCATAGAAATTAAACCTACAGAATGGGGAAAGATGTTTGCCACCTTATTCTCAAATATGGGATTAACATCCAGAATATGCAAAAATCTTACAACACTTATCTCCAAATAACAAATGACCTAAGAAATAAATGAATAAAAGAACTACAGAGACACTTCTTTAAAAAAGAAATACAAATGGCAATAAGTATATAAAAAAATGTTCAACATATCTAGCTGGAAGGGAAATACAAATCGAAAATACACTGAAACTTTACTGCAGTTAGAATGTCAACTATTAATGTTAACAGGGTTGCAAGGAAAAGGTTCACTCATCTGTTGTTGATGGAACTGCAAATTAGCACCATCAACCTGAAAAACATTATAGAGAAACTTCAAAACAATAGTAATGGGACCACTGCATTATCCAGCCATCTCAGTTACTGATAATATTCAAAAGTTCTAAACTAAGCATATTATATATTGGTAATGTAATGTAGTGGTAACATAATGTATATAGGAGCACAATTCAACATAGCAGGCAATGTAATCAGTCTAGGTACCAATCAGCAAATTAATAAACAAGCAATATATATATACACACATATACATATATGTGCATAAAGGTGTACATATATATGTGTGTGTGTATATAAATGATTTTTTAAAAATATTATTTCTAGATTAACACAATATCTTTATTTTGGTGTTTTTTAATGTGGTGCTGAGGCTCAAACCCAGTTTCTCACATGTACCAGGCAAGTGCTCTATAACCAAGCTACTATCACAGCACCCATTAGGAAGTTTTACTACATCATAAATAAGAATGAAATCATGGCATTTGCTGGTAAATGAATGAAACATGAAAATATATCATGCTAAGTAAATTAGACAAGACTTAGAAAGTAAAAGGTTTTCATTATTTGAAGAAAGCTTTCTTTCATTTGAAGAAGCTAGACACAAATAAAGGGTAAAAGTGGAAAATATTATGAAAAATAAAAGAGAACAGATGAGTGGAGGAAATGAATTAAGACTGGAGAGAGGAGGGAAAGCAAAGAGCAATGGTGGAATGAATTTGAGCAAACTTTACTGTGTACACATGTGAGAATACCACTGTGACTTTGACCTTTATGTATATCCATAAATCACAAACTAAGACAACTATAAATAAACAGAAAAATGATCTGTGGACTAGAGGAAGGTAATATCAGAGGGAGGATGAAAGGAAATGGGAAAGTATTGGGTACTTAATTGGAGAAATTTTATTCCATGCTTTATAATTATGTCACAATTAACCCTGATCTTATGTACAATAATGAAGGAAGAAAAAGAATTAAACCACAATAAAAATCTACAAAAACTATATGAACACTTGGAGAATAAACAATACATTTGCATGTTCAATGGAACACTGATGAAGTTGGGGTAAATTTTTAAAAACCTCAGAACGAAATGAGAATACAGGTACAGCATTCCAGAATCTATGGGACACAATAAAAACAGTTTTTCTCCAGTGTTTTATTTTCTTTTATTGAAACATATTTAAACATAATAGTGGGATTTATTATGACAGGTACATAAATTTGCATAGTAGTCCCTTTCTTTTCCTTCCCTTCTCTTTCCTGATCTAGCAAAAGCAGTTGTAAGAGGGAACTTCATAAAAATGACTCTCTACATTTAAAAATTTGAGAGATGTCAAATAAAAAATCCAATGTTGCAATGCAAGGTATTAGAAGAAACAACGATAAATCAATCTGAACAAGTAGAATAAAGGAAATATTATTTTTCAGAGTTTAAACTATAAAATAGAAAATAAAGGAAAAATACAATGTAATAAAGGAAAAAAGTTTGGTTTTGAAAAGGGAATAACCCCTATCCACGGTAATGAAAGAGAAAGATGCAACAAATAAATTAACCTAGAAACCAAAAAACAAATATTAAAACAGACATCACTGAAATCCAGAAAACTACTAGAAATTATCTGGAAAATTTATTGTTCAATAAACTGGAACAACTAGAAAAACATTATAAAGACTGACATGGTAAAAAATGGAAAGCCTAGAATATATTATGAAGTAGTAGATATGAATCTAAACAACACAAAATATGAATTGAACAAATGTAAAAATCCAACTTAATAGCAGGCAATTATATTGAAGCAGTAAGAAAAGGCCTCCAGGACCAGAGGTGAATGCAAGGCAGAATTTTATCAGGTATTCAAAGAAAAGCTGATACTAGTGCCCCACCATTATATGTAAGAGAGGAAAGACTTCCAAAGTAATGCTACAAAGTCAGTATTACCCTGATTGAAAAGGAAAATAAGGACACAACAAGGAAATAAAACTACAGGTCATTATCCTTGAGGGTTGTAGTCTAAAAATCTTCATAAAATACTCACAAAATATATTCAACTTTACATTAAAAACAACAAACACTGTTGGACAAAGTGCTGTATCTTTGTATTCCCAGAAATTCAGAGGGTTGTCAGGTGATTTGTAGTTTCAGTCAACCCTGGAAATTTAGATACCTGACTCAAAATAACAACAAAAGGTCCTGGAGGTGTGGTCAGTTGTAGAGCACATCTTGGTTAATCTCTGGGTTCACACACACACACTCACCATACACCATGAGCCAGCTGGTTTTATTGAAGGATTAAATAATGGTTTAATATATAAAAACTAATACACCAGATAAAGAATCAAGGACAAAATCATAAGATAATTTTAATAACTGCAGGAAAAGTCTGACAATATTCAATGGCCCTTCATTACAAAGCCCTAAGAAACTAGAAAGAGAAGGAACTTACCACAACCTACCAAAGACCAAGTATAACTTTCCCTTAATAAATTAATTCTTCCTATTTAAATTAATCAAGCCATACTTTTGACTTGCATTCTGATTCTTTTGTTATACGATGACTTACAACAGAATTGACTATTCCCACCATATTCTACAAATATTGATTCTATACATATACCACAACTGTTGCCATCCTTGTTATAAGGATCCTGAGGCCTTAAACTTATATCTAAGTTGTTTGGCATCATGTGCATATGACAGATGATATGTAAAAACAAGAGAAAATATATTTTTTAAAATTTTACCTTTGGGTCAACTAATGTGAAGAGAAAAGGTGGATTGTTTCTTTATGCTGCAACATTCTACAAGAGTGATTTCAACCACCTTTTTCTTTTTATGATCAGCATTACAGTTGCAGGTAATGTTCTGATTTCTGGTTCCCTAGTGTCAGTGTTTTCTTCTGCAATAATAAAAAACAAAGTAGAGAATATATGAAAATGTTCCATAATTTCAAATCACTGAGCAACTCAGCATTAGGTATTCTTCAAATAGTTTACCCTCTTTCCTCGATTCATTAGAAGTTGAATGTGATTCTCCTTCTTCTTTTGGGACATTGAAGAAGGAAAAAATATTTAGATGTAAATAAACCAAATATGAAAAATTACCATAATAATTTCCTTTACTGCAGGATACAAGAGAAAGAGAACACATTTCTGAGTTATTCCAATATAAAATCAAACTTCAATTCTTCAACTTACTAAGCTATGTCTTCTAATGGGGTGAGAATGATTAGAGATAAGAGAGAGATCTGAAATGTTACTCCCCTTACCTCCAAGACAATTTCACAAATACTGACATTCACAAAACTATTTTATTAATTCAAATTACCTAGGATAAATTGTAGTCATCTGTAGTTTAGAGTACTTTTCAAAAAACTTAGAAATTTAAATGTGATATTTTAAATGAGCTTTTCTGACTTATATTGGCATGAATTATCTCATGAGGTAAAAGCATGAGACCTAAGATTTAAGAGTACCTTATAAATAAAATTGGTTGGAATCACAAGAAGTATATGCTCTGTCCATCCAGTGTGTCAGATAGCTAACAATAAATGTACATATAAATGTTGATGCTTCCTAGGAAGAGAAAAAGAATGCCACAATCTTGTGGTGGCAGTGAAGGGAATCCACACACAATTACCAAAAGAAAATATTTATAAATAACCAAAGAATAGTGACAGAGATGGCTCAAAGAACAGACATTGGAGAGATGTTTTCTGCAAGAAAATACTGAGTCTTGGAGTAATAATTTTAAAAAATTAAGCAAATCTTCATCTTAAGTCCAAATATATGCTTCATGATTAGAGGATGCATGGAGGATATTCTGGTTACTACTTTCATTTTTATGACATTTCTCTAACTTGTTTGCTTCTTTTTATGGCACCAATTCAAGATAACTCACCTGAATTTATATATCCCAGACATCAAAATTGAATACAAACTTAAAGCATAAATTTTAGAATTCAGTAGAGTTAACTGATAGTCATTTCATGCATGTTACTTAGAATACTTCATTATATAGCAAATATTTTTTTACAAATTTATTCATATTCAAAAAATTAAGAAGTTTTTTACATTTGTAACCTTATTGTAGCTGCTCCAAAAATATGCATATATATTTATTAACATTGAAAAGCTCATTAAAAATTGAAAGCTATAAAGTGAATAGTTACACAACTAAGCAAATAACTTAAAATTGGGGATCTCAGAATGTGACATAAGGACTTGGATACTTTTAGACACTATGACACAAAAAAATTATGAAAGTAACATCATCATATGGTTACTGAGAGTCTCTGCTTCTACAACTGGTTATTGTTTTGCACAAGACATCTATCTTCAATTAAATGAAGAATTTTAAATATACTCTTAGTGAAAAGAGCCAGAAAGCATGGTGAAATCCCTTTTAAATTATTTTATAATTTTATTGTATTTTCATACCTTTATTTATTTACATAGTTTTATGTGATGGTGAAGATTGAACCCAGTGCCTCACACAGACTAGTCAAGTGCTGTACAATCGAGTTACAACTGCAGCTCTAATCCATAAATTAATACACATATTCTAAATTTCTCTGTTTCCATAATTTCTAACATTATTTTAGTGTAAAAATGGGGCCAAGAATAGAAATAATGAAAAAGTTCTTCTATAATTGTATGGTAGTAAAATATAAACGGTTCAATAAAAAAATGCAAGCAATGTGCTTTACTTATTTCAAATTATAGGCATGAGGGAAATTCCAAGATTCTACAAAAAATAACTTGGCATAAATGTTAAAAATTATGTAAGTATGATTTAAATTTCACACTAATGTAAACCTATCAAAAAATTCTTGACCAAAAATTTCCTATTTCTTTTACAATGAGAAAATTTTTTCTAATACAGTTTTACTGTCATATGAATTTTCAAGCCCAGTTTCCTCCAGCCCCCCAAACTAAAATACTCAAATGTAACACTGGCATTTATACATGTTAAAAAATATCAACAATTCTCTTAATTTTTTTTTTCTGAGTGAATTTGCAAAATGTATATCAGGGAAACCAATGTTAAGTTTCAAGTATTAACACCTCAAAACTAAATATTAAGAGGAAGAAAATTAATTATACAAAAGATCACTTTACCTTTAAATGAGATTGATAGTGGAGCTCATTCAATGTAAGACAGGCACCATGAGGATCAGTATCAGTGGGATGACTTTAGAGCAAATATGTATAATAAATTGGGTAGGTAGGTTGTTCTCAATAAACACTGGTAAAAATTTGGATTCATCTATATGAAATGCAGTTTCTTGACTGATTTGAATAAAATATAAGCTGGTTTATAAAACTCTGCCTCAACTTTATCAAACTATGAACTAGTCAATGAATATACCCATTTTGTTGATAGACCTTTATTTATTTATCTATGAGTGGTGCTGAGAATCTCAATCAGTGCCTCACATGTCAGGCAAGTGCTCTACACTGAGCCACAACCAGGCCTGTCAATGAACACACTCTTAATTCCATTTCATACTGACAGCCACTATATTGGCAAAACTTGAGAACAGTTTATTCTCAGAAACTGCCTGTCTTGAAGGCTGAACTTGAAGTCCAATTAATTGCTATCATAATATTTTCTTCTAACCTGAAGTGGAACAGACCTTTGTTAATCCCAGACAAGGTAGCAAGATGAAGACTGCCCTCTCTCTTGGTTATCCATGGATCAAAGACCAAGTAAGGTAGCATGAAAAGTGTGGTACTGGTTCTTCAGCATAGATATCACCTGAATAAAATACTCCATTTTGCAGGGTGTGATAAAGCATGCCTGTAATCACAGAAAATTTGGAGATTGAGGCAGGAGCATTTTAAGTCCAAAGCCAGCCTCAGCAAATTAGTGAGGCCCTATGACTCGACAACACCCTGTCTCAAAACAGAACATAAAACAAAAGGGTTTGGGAAAAGTCTCAGTGGTTAAGCATCCCTGGGTTTAGTCCCCAGTACAAAAAAAGAAAGGAAAAACAAAAACAAAAACAAAATTAACTCAGTACAAGCAAGGTCCTAAGCAACTCAGGGAGACCCTGTCTCTAATTAAAGTATAAGACTGGGGATGTGGCTCAGTGGGTGAGTGCACCCAAGTTCAATCCCCAGGACCCATCAAAATATATAAACAATTAAATAAACCTACTGTTTTCCTTTAAACACAAACAGTATACTGAGTTTCATGAAACCTTAAAAAATTTTCAAAATTGAATGTTCAAGCATATGTTGTTATTGGGAATACTATTGTCAAGCACACTGAAATATTACAAATTATAAAATACCTTTTTACCTTTATAGGTCCCACTTTATTCAGATCCACATGAACTAGCAAGCACTTATGTTTACAAGCAATCAGATACTCAAGAGGAAAGATGGCTACAAGAGCAGAATACTAGTAATTGTGCCTGTGTTTCCCTAAATATTACTGAAATATCATTCTTCCTCTGGGATCCCACTCCTCAGCCTCTCATTTTCAGGACTCAGTCGCACCCTTCAACCTTTAAATCTACATCTGTGAAGATGCAGATTCCTGACACAAGGTTACACTCAAAGGACCAAGAGTCATAGCTCTTTATGCTTTTGTTTCTGATTGTATAAAATAAGCTAAATGGGGTCTCAATCACAGGCCTTAACACAAAAACATTACCAACTACTGAACTGAAGCTCTTTGATGACTTGCCCATCACTTATCTCCATGATCTACCATGATCTACCACACATATACATGGGAGGACATCAGTGATTTGGGAAAAGAAGTGGAGGAGAATGGACACCTGCTAGAGGCCATAGATCCATGTATCCAACAGATTTTAGTCCCAAGTGTTTTATTCTCTAAACCACTCTCACATCTCTGTAAACTCAGGAAACTTTTCCCAGTGGCTCAAATTATTTTAATATCTTTCAATAGAACCTTGCATTTTGTCACTTATTCCAATTAAACAAACAAGAGTATAATGGGGCTATCAGAACTTCCTTCAAATTCTATTTTAATATACCTTCCTAGAGAGCATCCCGTACTGTATGTCCTGAATATGTTTTGTGTTAATCAAACTTTCATAAACCCCAAGGTTTTGGTCTATTTTATATAAACCTATTTCTATCCAATGCAATGATGTTCCTCCTCAGCCTTGTCCTTCCCCTTTATTAGTTTCACTCTGATCCTCTATGACTGGGCTCACTTAGTAATCCCATTCTTACCCACATCAGTTGCTTTCTACAGTCACTCTTAACCTGTTATGTCTGTTGTAAACACATTCACTTCACAGTGGTAATCAGGAAAAGCACTGAGTTTAGAATTGAGGAGCCCCAGTTCAAATCTCATTGCTACCCCTTTCTACACCCAGAAAAGTCCCTATAATATCTATAAGTTCAGGTTCACCATCCTGACCATCATTTGACCAGCATGTCAAACACACACTGAAGGATGAGTGGGTACATTGACTAGCTGCTAAAATTTCTTAAAATTCTGAAATTTACTGAGGTTTTGATTCAGTCAATAGTAAAAAGAATATTCAATTGAAAGAATAAAAAAGAAACAGCAAGAGAGCACAACAGAAAGTAAAAACAAAAGTTCAAGAAAAGATTTTAATCATAGAAAAAGAAAAAATAGCATAAAAGGAAAAATTTCTTCATAAAACTAAATATGAATAGTAGCCTGAAGGGAAATGTAACTCTCAATTTATAAAACAGCTTTATAAAAACAGAACTACATTGGGATAGGGTATTGAAGGAAACCAACCTGGGAAATCAGGAAGTAGAGATATCTCTATACAGAGGGTTAATATATCTACTATAACATGGTCTACACAAAGGTATTCTTGACTTCAAGTAAAATAATTCCTCTACAGTACTAGCCTGATCTTGTTTATGAAGAAAACATGTGACCACAACTCTGTGAGGTTTTTCCTAAAACTCTACAACCAGGCTGCCCAGATAAATTATGAATCAGAATTAACATACAACTGATTTTGCCATTCTGAATTGATGATATAGTCCTGCATCTTGATCCTAGTTCTGCACTGTCATTGACCTACACAGTGAAGGAATACAATGGAATTGTCAGCTAGGCAAGCTTACAGTCTAACTGCAGGCCTGGCACTTATTAATTGTGGGAACATGGGACAAATAGTCAATTTCTATGAATGACAACTACTTAATAAGTGAATAACAGGTTATAGTAGCCCAGGCAATTTCAGAGTCACCATGATGACTTTAATAAACAAGTGTTAGGAAAAATTGTCTATACCAGAATGGAACACACACACAAAAAATCCTTATTTCTTTTATCTTCATTCTCTAATCAGTTAGCATGCTATCTTTTAAAATACATAAAATCCTACCTGTTTAAATGGTCATCTGTAGAATTTTCATTCACTATTAAGGAAGAGAGTAAAATATTTATTTAATCAACAATAGAAAATATAAAACGTTAAATGTGTATGACTGTGATTCTTTGTTACAGAGTATTCTTCTGGGCCCCTATATGGAGACTTTTCTATAATAGGTAATAATTATATCTCTGATAAGCAATTAATGAATTAAGAATTCCTATGTCCCACACTTTGTACTTTTCAAATGCAAGGAAGAAACTCAGGATTTATTCAAAATTTGATACCTAAAAGTAAACAGTTGGTCCCATGAATGTAATTTTAACTAAAAGTTGCAAGATGGACAGAAAACATTATTATTAGCAGATTCAGGAACATAAAGAAAGTGTCAAACAGGTAGCATAGTCTTTCTGGACTAATTGCAGTAGGAACAATTATCAGAGAATATTCTTATGTTGTTATGACACACAACAGCTCCAGATAGAGGAAACACAACATAATAATTTTAAAATACTTTTCTTATTTATACAAAAATAATATAAGATTTCAGGGACCAAAATTAAATTAACTTAAAATTTCTTTAGAAAATATCATTTCAAATTATAAATTTCCTATAATTAGTTGCTTAAATAATCATGAATTCTAGACAATTAAGAACGTAATTAAGACCAATACAAATGTAACATATATATATATATAAATATATATATTTATATTTAACTGCTCCTTTGCCATCAGAATATTCTTATTCCTATTTTTTTTCATACCATTAATTGAACCCAGGGGATCTGAACCACTGAAATATATCCCAGTCCTTTTTAATTTTTGAGGCAGTGTCTTGCTGAGTTGTTTAGGGCCTCAATAAGTTGCTGAAGCTTTAAACTTGCAATCCTCTTGCCTCAGCCTCCTGAGTTCCCAAGATCACAGGACTGCTGACACTGCACCCAGATATACTCTTACATTTTGATATAAGCCATTAACACCAAGAAAAGTACACTTTCAGAAATCTTACCTGGGTGGATGTTTTCAGAATTTTTTGGTTCTGCTTTCTTGTATTGAAGAATTAATTCCCTATGACTATGTATGAAAAATTAATAGTTAGAATTTTAATATTGATATGAAAAACAAAAACCATATTAAATACATAAAAATGTTTTAGACAACATTAGATATAATATCAGACTTTATAATATGCATTTCAAATTTGTAATCCCAGACATTTTGTTAACTTGACATTTATTTGTAAATTGTTCTATTTTCTTTTGTTTTTGAGATGAGATTTAACAATGATGCCTGCACTGCTCTGGAATTCTGGAGCTCAAGCAATTCTCATGCCTCAGTCTCCCAAATAGCTGGGGTGAACACATACATGTCACTGCACCCATAAGCTTATATTAAGAAAATAGAAAATAAGATGTAAGGATCATGCACTGAGGGCAATAAAGTAAGTATATTACATGATAATAGCTTGAACTCAGAAAATGTCATGTCCCTATAAACAATAGCTCTTTCTTCTTGCATAATTAATTTCTCTTAAATTAAGGACTTCTTCTAAAAATAAGGGTTGAACCCTAACTTAAAATAATGTTGTAACTTTTAAATCTAAGTCTGTATTACCATGAAAACTCAGGGACTGGAATCAATGAGGGTATTTTGTAATAAAGTAATCATCACCAGACTGCAGAGCAACACAGCAGCAACAGAACTGACAGAAACAAAAGCATTTTAAAAGTCCTCTCCCCTCTCCTTAGACTTTAAGAAATTCCTTAGGTCCTCAAGAAATTAAAGGATGTTAAAAAAACTAATTTTCAGGGGAGAGTAAAATGATTTTCTGCTTAACTGGGCATTTCAAGAGACAAATAACTAATTAGGAAAGTCAAAGTGTGACACAGTTTATACACCAAGGTCAGGAATTATACTTCAAATGACAGAGATAAGTCTGGGTACCATGACAATAAAATCTCTAAAACCCTAAGAAACTGGCTAGTAATGCATTTCTGTAATACAGCAATTCACTAGCATCTATAAGGAGATGAAGGAAGAAAAGGAGAGGAGAGGGAAGAAAGGAACCTTGGAGAAAACTCACACTTATCACCACTTCTCACCTAGACTCTTGCAGGACTGCAGACTGATGAAGTTCTCTAATGCACTATTAATTCATACATAGCCATAGCATGAAATCTCACCTGATGTGTAAAATGCAACAGCTGTTATTATTTTGAGCCTCCAATCAAGGTTCATTAATATTTTAATGTAAACACTTACCCACTATAACCACTAGCAGCAGCATAAGCTAATGCCATCTGTCCAAAGTTATCTGTAGCAGAGACATCAACACCATTCTGGAGAAGAAGATCAGCTATGTGTTCTGATTTGTGCTCCATAGCAAACATGAAGGTTGTTCTATAATAAGAAAGCTAACTTCAACCTAAAGAATTTTAATAGAGTTATTTGAACAGATAATTTATAATATTTTCCAATTTGACATATTACTTTACAGATACTAAAAGACATAAACATCTTGGAAGAGCAAATGTTCAGTTTTGCAAATCATCTCAAAATCTAATAGAAAAAAAAAGAAACCTCTTTTCCCAATGAGGGAGAAGTTACAAACTTAAACTCCTTCAATCAACAGTAACTATGATGAAGTCATTTATCAGAGAATGGTAAAGATTTCAATGAAGAAAGCTCCATTTATTTCCTAGTGTTACATAATGTATTGTAATTCACAGTCAACTAAAGATCAAACAAAAGAGACTATTTCAAGGCTAATAATAATAATAATAATAATAGTGATCCAGAAATATATTTATATTTAGTCAAAAGTATTGTCTTCAAGGTGATGCACTACATAAGGTAGGAAAGAAATCTAGTTGTGCAAGAATCTAAGGCTTATCTTTTTTTCTCTTTACCAATGGTCTATATCTTATCTTTATTAAAGAAAACATTTATCCCATTAAAACTATTTTCTTCTCCCTGCCCCTTCCAATTAAAACCAAAGTATCAAACTATACTAAAAATTGACAGCTTCTGACAATAGAAATTAAAAATCACTTAGGAATAATATAACATCAATATTCTAAAAGGAAAGCAATTTAGAAAAGTCAACCAACTGTCAAGATAATTTTAAATGCTTACTTATGCTCAATACACCATTTCAAAAAGAAGAATATATCAGAAGTAGAAGTTAAAAATACAACAGAAAATTCTAAAATTTCAATACTGTACCAAAATGTAAAGGAAATGTCCTTACATAAGGAACCTAATAGGAAAACTCTTTAGCTATCAATATATCATGTGACCACAAACCAAATAACAAACATCTGCCAATACTTTTGAATCATATTTACACTTATTTATATTGCTCATTTTGAATAATTGATTTTCTACCCTAATGTGGTTTCTGTTTATATATATCACTCTATTCTAAATAATTGTATTAATATTATTCTTCCTATTGATCTAATCATTTTTTCATTTTTGCTTGAGTGATTGTTACCACCAGGGTTTTTTTGTTTGTTTGTTTTTTTTTTTCCAGTGCAGGGGATCGAACCCAGGGCCTTGTGCTTGTGAGGCAAGCACTCTACCAACTGAGCTATATCCCCAGCCCACCACTAGGCTTTGTAAAAGAATAAAATACTGTACCTTCCCTTCAGGTCAACAGCATGTATATTTGCTTTCCTCTGAATTAAAGTCTGTACCATCAGCTCTTTTATACTTTATGGCAAGTAAAACTGGTGTGGCCATTCTGGAAAACAACAAAAACTGTAAATTTTCAAAATTCCACAACTGAATTAAAACTCTTGCAAAATGCTGTCTGAACATAAGGATATAATAAATAATATATATTGAGGGTTATTTCTTCCTTCTCATCCCACTGCACTTCCATATGTGCTGACCCTTCTCTTTGCAATGCTGCTCCTCTGCCTACAGTTGCCACAAAAACTCTAGTCATTTTCTTGAGAAAACAGACTGAATCTTTTTCTCAATAGTCCTATTCCCTAAAACATTAGTATTTAAGTAGTTTATTTAAATAACAAACCAAATTTTCAACTCTATATCAGGGTGTATCAATCTACATTCCAAAGAATCTACTTTTCCAGAAATAGCACACCTTATCAGAAAGTTACCTTGGTTCACTGTTAGAGAAATTTTTTAAAATTTTGCATTATATATCCTGTATTATGGGCACATCTTTGCCTCTTCTTACAGTTATTTGACATTGATTTTTCATAGCAAACCTTTAAATTGGGAAGAACTAAATTTGCAGGTTAGGCTTTCCAATAACATGGAAGCTTCCTCCATGTTACTCAAGTCCTCTTGATTCTCTTCCATTTTTGGTGTCAGAATCACAGATATCAGTATCAGGCACTCATGCTCCAAATGGTTCAAAGAAATTAGGCTCTGAATTGAAAAGATAAGAATAAGTAGACTCTTGTTTTTCCTTAATTTGTTTCTGTGTTTTCTGTTATTATTAGATGGAAGGTATTTACCTTATATGTTAGAAAGTTGAACACAAAAATATATTCTCCCTGGAGAATGGGTGAAAGTCTTTTCTAGTTACTCCACTGATAGGGAATAAATATCCAGCATACATAACTCAGAAAACTTCATACACTCCAAAAATAACCTAACGAATAAATGGATAAAAATACTAAGGAGAAATTTTTCAAAAGAAGAATCACAAATGGACAACAACCATACAAAAAGTGTTCAACCCCTATAGCAATCAGAGAAATGCTACAATAAGATTTAATATCACTCCAGTTGGAATGGTAATGATCAAGAATACAAACAATGAATGGATAAAGAAACTGTGGCATATATAAACAATGGAATATTACTCCACAATAAAGAATGATAAAATTATGGCATTTGTAGGCAAATGGATGAAATTGGAGAATATCATGCTAAGTGAGATAAGCCAATCTCAAAAAACTAAAGGACAAATGATCTCGCTGATAAGCGGATGAGGACATATAATGGGGGGTGGGAGGGGCTAGCATTAGGTTTAGGGTTAGGTTTAGGGATAGGGATAAGGAGAGTGGTAAGAATGAAGGAAAGAAGGACTGTATAGAGGGAAAAGAGGGGTGGGAGGGGTGGGGGGGTAGGGAAAAAAATAATCAAACATCATTGCCCTATGTAAACGTATGATTACACAAATGGTATGCCTTCACTCTATGTACAAATAGAGAAACAACATGTATCCCATTTGTATACAATAATAAAAACAAAAAGAAACAGAATTGCTACTTCTAGCGAATATAAATAAATATCATAAATGTTTTGCATCAAAATGAAAAAAAAAGAATACAAACAATATAAATACTGGCAAGACTGTTGGGAGAAAGAAAACATACATTGTTGGAAGCACTGTAGATTAGTACAATCACTCAGGAAAGCAATTTGAAGATTCATCAGTAAACTAGAGATGGAAACACAATATCCCACTCCTATTTATTTTGTAAAATAACAAAAATCACCATACTACAGTGATAGAACTTCTTCAATGTTTATAGTAGTCCAATTCAAAAGAATTGCATTATAAAATCATTGCAGATGCCTATCAATGGATGCAAGGATTAAGAACTTGATGTATATATACACACTATGTCATTCTACTTACTATATAGAAGAATTAAACTATGTCAAATGCAAGTGAATTGGTGGCAATTGAGAACATCATGTTAAGTGAAAAAAGTCAAACTGAGAATCTCAAAGGTCAAATGCACTTTTTCATAAGTAGAAGCTAGAGTAAAATAAAGGAAAGGAGGAGAAAAAGATATAATTATGAGAAGATATAGGGAAGATCATGGTGTAGAAGAATATTGAGAGGTCAACTGAAAGGATGAGAAAGAAAAGGCAATGGAGAATGAACTCTTCAAAAATGATGGTATGTGCATGCATAATTATACCACATAAAATTTCACTGTTGTGTATAAGTAAAAAGAACCATTAAAAACTAAATAAATAGACAAGGGAAAGGCTGTCCAACAGAGCAGAGGAATGAGAACAATGGAGGGAGGAGGGACAGAGGGAAAAGGGGCAGGAAAGGGATTGAATCATGAAGTGAAATCAAATTTCATGAATGTGTAATTTTGTTGGGATAAACCTAACAACACTATTATGTACAACAATGACTATCTATACACTACATATTCAACTCCTATTTGTAACTATTAAGATCAAATAACAGTAAGGCTGTAAAATATGTTCTCAATCTTAATGCAATTTTAGGACTCTAATACACATCTATTTTTCAGAATTTTTTAACTTTGATGCCATTTTAGTTGCTACTTAGTGTAATTTATAAATTTAGGTAAAACATAGTTCAGAAATTTTGCATATCAATGAGCTTAATACTGATCAATAATGATGAACTATTGTTTGCATAATGAAAGACACTAAGGTATTTTCATTTTTAATGGACAAAGATTAGAAGAAAGAGAAGGTGTTGCTTGAAATGGGCATAATATTTCCATTTCTAAAATGTGTAACCTAACTAGGTTTAAAATGTTCCAGTGGGAATATGACTTTTATAGTACACATGCAGAAAATGTTTTCAAAATGCTGATTTCTGAGACTTGGAAGACAGCAGAGCAGAGGAAGTTGCATTCCAAGCTGTGCTGTGGTATAAGACCAAAGCCGTGGGTATGCAACTTCTCAGCCTAGGTGTGTGAAGGAGAGATTTGACCAAAATTAAATACTGAATGCTCAAAGAACCTTGTAGACTCAGAAATTTGAGTATGAAAGCAAGAAAAGACAGCCATCATAGCCTACCACCAGTGACTGCTGGAGCAAATTTGCACAGATTTGTGGATTTACAAGTGTGAGCAGAGAAGTCCAAATTACAACCTGCACCTTGGATGATCTTGATACAGAGAAACCTGACATCAAAAACGATGCCTAGCTCCCACCCTGCATCTCTGGGCCACTGACATTGCCCATGCCTTTATGCTGTCATAACCTTGCTGCACCTTTTACAACCGCTGCCAGCCCACCAGGGCCTGTGCAGCCAAGCATCGTTATGCCATGAGCATAAGGCAATAAACCCCCAGCACACAGGTGCAGCGGTGATGATGGTGGAGGAAGTGGCCCTGACTGACATTTGTGCTGGGGGGAAGGGGAGCAGAAAAGGAGCATGAATGGAGCAAAATGGTGAATCATGTGCAGAGCTTGGCCCAGCTAGAGAATCTGTGCAAATAGATGTATGAAAAAACAGATACAACCACTCAACCACAGGCAGAGGAGGCCTTGGTTGAATTCACCAACAGCCTTGACTGCCTGAACAAGTGCCAGCTGCTCACTGGAGAGTGGAGAGAATCTGCTGCTGAACTAAACCTTCCCTGATATTACTTCAACTCAAAAAAAGGAGAAGAAAAGACACCCAAACCATTAAGAATAATTCAAGGAAGAAAAAAGAGGAAATTTGGGGTCAACTTCTTGACATCTACTCATATTAAAAACAGAGATTCCCACAACAAATAAATAAATACACATAAAAGGACAGGTGGAAAAAGAAGAAGAGGAATCCACCATAATTGGTACATGAGACCAAGACCTCTGAAGACATGAGAAAACTGACAAACATAATCCTCCCAAATTTACAATCTCCCAACAAAGATCCCACTGACAATGTGGACTAAACTCCAGGGTAAGAGTGTTTTATAAACATTATTATCAAAATGATCAAAGAACTAGAAGAAACTGTAAGGGAGGAATTAAAGAGAAATTCCAGGAGATGAAAAACCACTTTAATAAAGAAATAAAAATACTGAAAAGAAACCAAACAGAACTCTTAGAAATAAAGGCATGGGTTGCTCCGCAACTCCGGTTTCAAGCAGAGAATATCTGTTTCTTGGTAAGGCAGTTTTTGCTGGTTATCAATCCCCTGATGTTTACCCCATTTGTCTGCTGTGATCACCTGCAGTCTACCAGCATATCGTCACATTTTTTGAGTGAGGATTGCTCACTCTCAGGCACCTATCATCCGCTAGTTGCCTGCCTCTCGCCTGTCCATCACCTGCCTTACTCCTATCCATCATCCAAAGCACGAGGTTCACCTCCCAATTGCATGAAAACAGTCAGCAAGCTGATCGCTGACTGCCAGTGGAGCACCAGCTGCCTGCTGTTTCCTGGAGGTTCACTGTTACAGTACCTGCAGTTTTGATTACACGGAGCTGCTGCCATTTTGAGACAACAACCAGGCCCCCTAGGACCACGGGCGGACTGACTGAGCCCCATTTCCAGGATCCCTCAGTCCGACAGATCACTCCCTGCCTCTGGGGCCCTCACATCGACTGACTGCTCCCTGCTGCCAGGACCCACAGACCAACTGACTGCGTCCTATCACTGAGACCCCAGACCGACTGATTACACCCAGTCTCCAGGATCCCACAACCACACCAAACACACTGGACCTCCAGGACCCCTGCCTGACCAACTGCATCCCACCTCCAGGACCTCCAGCTGACCACAGCCACACTCTGAGCTGCAGCTCCCCATTTGCCAACACGTTTTGAAGCCAGAGTGGCCATATTGGATAATCATGGAAGCTGTAGCTCCAATATTTAGGTGGGGCAAAATGCATTCTGAGATGCCTGCTGGAGGCTTTAGGCTCATTGTCAGGTACCTCTCATGCATCAGGCTACTGAACACTGGGAGGTTTCATTACTATATGACTGTTATACTTTAGATTTTCTTCTTTTTCCTTATTAATTTTTTTTAAATTTTCTTTACTTTTCTTGCTCTCTTTTCCTTTTGTTCACCTGTTCCCTCAGAGTCTCTTTCTCCTTTTTTTGCATGCTAACATCCAATTTCTTTTGATTACACTCTCACCCTTTCTATTATCTAGAATTTCTGTATATTTTTTCTTATCCCATTAACAGCCATATTCTACATTCTTCTGCATACTCTTTGTCTTGCATTAGAAACTGCAGACCTTATTCCAAATCTGCTTGTTTTACTGAAGATAATATTTGAACTCATTCTGTTTATTATGACAATTTTGATATTATCCTCAAAGGGGCTATTAGGTCTATGATTGCATAGTGTCTGAATTGGGCACTGCTAATATTGATCTCCCATTAAAGAAAGGGTTTTAAAAACTATTAGGGCCACTATAAACCTATAGGGGGAAATGTTCAATACCCCCGATATGCACTGCTAGAGGGGATGATACATGAACAACATAAAAAAACAAGGGAAGAAAATGATCCAAACAAATCTGAATTCTATATTAATAGAATCCAATGACAGTGTGTTAGAAGAAATGTCAGAAAAGGACTTCAGATTATACATGATTGAGATGATTCACAAAGCAAAGGATGAGATAAAAGAGCAAATGCAGGCAATAAATGATAATACCAATAAGTTGAATGAGCAAGAGCAGTAAGCAAAAGATCATTTCAACAAAGAGATAGAGATTCTCAAAAAGAAAAAATGGAAATCCTTAAAATGAAGAAAACAATAAACCAAATAAAAAACTCAATGGAAAGCATCACCAAAAGACTAGACCACTTGGAAGACAGAACCTAAGACAATGAAGACAAAATATTTAATCTTAAAAATAAAGTTGCCCAAACAAAGAAGACAGCAAGAAATCATGAACGGAATGTCCAAGAACTATGGGACATCATGAAAAGACAAAATTTAAGAATTATTGGGATTGAAGAAGGCACAGAGATACAAAACAAATGAATGAAAACCTATTCAATGAAATAATATCAGAATATTTCCCAAACCTGAAGAATGAAATGAAAAATCAAATATAAGAGGCTTACCGAACACCAAATGCACAAAATCACAACAGATCCACAACAAAACACACTAAAATGAAAATGCCTAACATTCAAAATAAAGGTAGGATTTTGAAGGCCGTGAAAGAAATGCATCAGATTACATATAGGGGGAGACAAATACAGATAGCAGCAGACTTCTCAACCAAGACTCTAAAAGCTAGAAGGGCCTGGAACAATGTATTTCAAGCTCTGAAAGAACATGGTTGCCAACCAAGAATCCGATACCCAGCAAAACTAACCTTCAGATTTGAAAATAAAATAAATTCTTCCGTAATAAACAAAAGTTAAAAGAATTTACTAATAGAAAGCCTGAGCTACAGAATGTTCTCAACAAAATATTCCATGAGGAGGAAATGAAAAACAACAATGTAGCTCAGCAAAGGGAGAAACTACCTTAGAGTAAAATCACTCAAAGGAGAAACCAAGCCAACTTAAAAACCAAAAATAAGCCAAATGACTGGGAATACAAATCATATCTCAATAATAACCCCAGATTTTAATGGCATAGACTCATCAATCAAAAGACATAGACTAGCAGAATGGATGAAAAAGAAAGACCCAACAATATGCTGCCTGCAAAGGACTCAAATCATAGAAAAAGACATCCACAGACTAAAGGTGAAAGGATGGGAAAAAAACTACTACACACATGGACTCAGTAAAAAAGCAGGGGTTTCCATCCTTATATCAGATAAAATGGACTTCAAGACAAAGTTAGTCAAAATGGATAAAGAAGGACATTTCATACTGCTTAAGGGAACCATAAATAAGGAAGACATAGTGATAGTAAATATTTATGCCCCAAACAATGGTGCATCCCTGTACATCAAACAAATCCTTCTAAATTTCAGAAATCACATAGCCACAACACAATAATTCAGGGTGATTTTATCACACTGCTGTCACCACTAGATAGATCTTCCAAACAAAAACCAAATAAGAAAACATAGAACTCAATAACACAATCAATAAACTAGATTTAATAGACATATATAGAATATTCCATCCATCAACAAGCAGATTCACTTTCTTCTCAGCAGCACAGGAACCTTCTCAAAAATAGACCATATATTATGCCACAAAGCACCCCTTAAAAAATGCAAAAAAATAGAGATCCTTCCTGATGTTCTATCAGATCATAATGAACTGAGAGTAGAAATCAATGACAAAATAAAAAACAGAAATTACTCCAACACCTGGAGACTAAACAATATGCTATTGAATGAAACATGGATACCAGAAAACGTCAGGGAGGAGATAAAAGAATTCTTAGAGGTCAATGAGAATGACGATACAACATATCCAAATCTCTGGGACACTATGAAAGCGGTATTAAGAGGAGAATTCATTGCATGAAGCACATTCCAGAAAAGAATGAAAAGTAAACAACTAAATGACCTATCATTACAGCTCAAAGCCCTAGAAAAAGAAGAACAAAATTACAGCAAAAGTATGAGAAGACAGGAAATAATTAAATTCAGAGCTGAAGTCAATGAAATTGAAACAAAAGAACCAATTCAAAAAATTGACAAAACAAAAAGTTGGTTCTTTCAGAAAGTAAACAAAATAGACAAACCCTTAGCCACAATAAAAAAGAGAGAGAGAAAACTCAAATTACTAAAATTGTGATGAAACAGAAAATATCAAGACAGACACAAATGAGATACAGAACATAATGAGAAGCTACTTTGAAAATCTGTATTCCAACAAAATAGAAACTACTGAAGACATTGACAAATTTCTAGAGACATATGCTGAACCAGGAGGAGATACACAAATTAAACAGATCAATACCAAGCAATGAAAGAGAAGAAGTCATTTAAAACCTACCATCCAAGAAAAGTCCAGGACGAGACAGATTCTCAGCCATGTTCTACAAGACCTTCAAAGAAGAACTCATTCTAATACATCTCAAAGTATTCCAGGAAATAGAAATGGAGGGTACCCTACCAAACTCATCCCATGAAGCTAATATCACACTCTTACCCAAACCAGGAAAAGACACATCTAGGAAAGAATATTTTAGACCTATATCCTTGATGAATATAGATGCAAATATCCTTAACAAAATATTGGCAAACTGTATCCAAAAGCATATTATGAAAATTGTGCACCATGATCAAGTGGGGTTCATCCCTGGAATGCAAGGATGGTTTAACATCTGTAAATCAATAAACGTAATCCATCATGTCAATAGAATTAAGGATAAGAATCATATGGTTATTTCAATTGCTGCAGAAAAAGTTTTGACAAAATACAACACCCCTTCATGCTCAAAACACTAGAAAACAAAGGGAGAGTAGGAACATACCTGAAAATTGTAAAGGCTATTTATGCTATGCCCATGGCCAACATCATTCTTAATGGAGAAAAACTAAAACCATTCCCTTTAAAAATGGGAACAAGACAGGGATGTCCTCTTTCACCATTTCTATTCAACATTGTCCTTGAACCTCTAGCCAGAGCAATTAGGCAGACCAAAGAAATTAAAGGGATATGAATAGGAAAAGAGGAACTTATGCTGTCACTCTTTGCTGATGACATAATTCTATATTTAGAGGATCCAAAAACCTCCTCCAGAAAACTTCTAGACCTCATCAATTAATTCAGCAAAGTAGCAGGCTGTAAAATCAACACGCATCAATCTAAAGCATTTATATATGCAAGCGACGAAACAGCTGAAAGGGAAATGAGGAAAACAACTCCATTTGCAATAGCCTAAAAAAATTTAAAACACTTGGGAATCAATCTAACAAAAGAGGTAAAACAATGAAAACTACAATACATTGAAGAAAGAAATTGAGGAAGACTTTAGAAGATGGAAATATCTCCCATTTTCTTGGATAGGCAGAATTAATATTATCAAAATGACCATACTACCAAAATTGCTATACAGATTCAATGCAATTCCAATTAAAATCCCAATGATATACCTTACAGAAATAGAGCGAGCAATCATGAAATTCATCTGGAAGAATAAGAAAACAAGAATAGCTAAAGCAATCCTTAGCAGGAAGAATGAAATAGGGGGTATCGCAATATCAGAACTTCAACTATACTACAAAGCAATAGTAACAAAAATGGCATGGTACTGGCACCAAAATAGACAGGAAGATCAATGATACAGAATAGAGGACACGGACACAAACCCAAATAAATACAATTTTCTCTTACTAGATCAAGGTTCCAAAAATATGCAAAGGAGAAAGATAGTCTCTTCAACAAATGGTGCTGGGAAAACTGGAAATTCATATGTAACAGAATGAAATTAAACCCCTATCTCTCACCCTGCACAAAACTCAATTCACAATGGATCAAGGACCTTGAAATCAGACCAGAGATGCTGCATCTTATAGAAGAAAAAGTAGGTCTAAATCTTCAACTTGTTGGCTTAGGATCAGACTTCCTTAACATGACTTCTATAGCACAAGATATAAAAGCAAGAGTCAATAACTGGGATAGATTCAAACTAAATAGCTTTCTCTCATCAAAGAAAACTATCAGCAATGTGAAGAGAGAACCTACAGAGTGGGAGAAAATATTTGCCACTCATATTTTAGATAGAGCACTAATTTCCAGAATATATAGAGAACACAAAAAACTCTGCACCAAGAGCACAAGTAACCCAATCAACAAATTGGCTAAGGATATGAACAGACACTTCACAAAAGAAGATCTTCAAGCAATCAACAAACTTATGAAAAAAATGATCACCATTTTTAGTAATAATAGAAATGCAAATCAAAACTACCCTAAGATTCCATCTCATCTGAAATAGAATGGTGATTATCAAGAATACAAGCAACAATAGGTGTTGGAGAGAATGTGGGGAAAAAGGTACATTCATACATTGCTGGTGGGGCTGCAAATTAGTGCAGCCACTCTGGAAAGCAGTGTGGAGATTCCTTAGAAAGATTGGAATGGACCCACCTTTTGACCCAGCTATCCCACTCCTTGGCCTTTGCCCAAAGGACTTAAAATTAGCATAGTACAGAGATACAGCCACATCAATGTTCATAGCTGCTCATTTCACAATAGCCAGACTGTGGAACCAACCTAGATGTACTTCAATTGATGAATGGATAAATAAAATGTGATATATATATATATATATATATATATATATATATATATATATATATACAATGGGTTAGTCAGCTATAAAGAATAACAAAATTATGGCATTTGCAGGCAAATGAATGAAATTGGAGAATATCATGCTAAGTGAGATAAACCAATCTCAAAATCCAAAAGAAGAATGATCTCACCGATAAGTGGATGATGACACATAATGGGGGTTGGAGGGGGGCAAGAAGAAGTGACTGTACAGAGGGAAAAGAGGGGTGGAAGCTTTGGGGGGAAGAGAAAAATAACAGAATGAATCAAACCTCATTATCCTATGTGATTGTATGATTACACAAATGGTATTCTGTTACTTCATGTGCAAAGAGAAACAGCAAGTATCCCATTTGTTTACAATAAATATTAACTTAAACACACACACACGCACACACACACAAATAAATAAAAGGCATGATCAATCAAGTTAAAAATTTACTTCAAAGCATCACTAACAGATTAGATTGCAAAGAAAAGAGAAATTCAGTCCTTGACAGGACTTCAGGCTTGGAAGACAGACTGTATGTTCTTGAGGATACAGAAGGTACTACAGGGAAAAATTGTAGACCATGACCATAACATGCAAGAATTCAGGGACAAATTTAAAAGACCAAACCTGGAATCACTGAAATAAAATAGAGTATGAAGATACTAACCGGCCTGAAGATACCAAAATGACCTAAAGAACACTTTCAAAGAGGTAGTTGCAGAAAGCTTTTTCCTCAGGAGAATGAGATAGACATCCACAAAAAGAAGACTTACCAGACCCAAAAGAGGGGGCTTAGAGTAAAAAGAGAAGCTTACTGAGACATTTGATAATCAAAATGCCAAACATGTAGCAAAGGTAATAAAATTAAAAACCAGAAGAGTGAAACATCAGGTCAAATAAATAAGGCTCACTTCTGATTTATCAGTTAAGATCCCAAATATCAAGAAGCCCTGGCATGAGATATTTCAAGTCCTAAAAGTAAACAACTGTCAGCCAATATTACTATATACAGCAAAACACTGTTTAACATTTGAGGGGGAAATAAAAGCATTCAATGACAAAAATTTCTGTAGATTAAATACAAGTGAAATATGTTTACAGTAAAAAAGAGAATAAACAAAAAGAATTCATGAGGATCAAGCCAGCATCACAAAGGATACTCTAAGATATGCTACACACAGAGGAAGTAAAATCAATTCCCAATGAGCATGAACAGAGGAAGTTAAACAGAAGAATAATCCATTAAATCAGAATCAAACCAGGGTAAAATATAACAAAAATTATGACAGGGAACAACAAACACATGTAATATACTAACAATAAATGTTAATGGTCTTAATTTCTCAATTACAAGCCACAGATTAGTAGAATGTGTCAAAAACAAGAATACAACTGTATGATGCTAATAAGTAACTCAGCTTATAGGCAAAAACAATCCCAGACTGAAGGTTAAAGAATGGAAAAATATATATGTTTTCCAGGCATATAGTCAAAGAAAACAGGCAGAAATAGCTATCTCTCATTTCTGGTAAAATAAATTTCAAGCAGAAATTAATCAGAAGAGACAAAGAAGGCCACTTTATCCCAGTAACATGAACAATACAACAAGAAGTTACAATAATAGTAAACATTTATGCCACAAATGTGAATACACACAATTACACAAAAGAAATACTACATAATAACATGATACTACATATTATGTTAAATGAGTTAAATCCCAACCCCCAAACACTGCTGGATTTCAACACACCCATGTCACCATAGACAGGTCATCAAAATATCATACATATTTTAAGCCTAATCAACACTGAAATAAAGTGGACCTAACTGATAACCAACCTACTATTCCAATCTCAAATTGCTGAATTTATCCTCTTCTCAGCAACACTGGAATTTTTTTTCCAAAATAGATCATATTCATGCTAAAAATCAAATATTATCAATTCAAAATCTGATTGTAATCACATGTATTCTATGATAAAGAAAAAAATGTAAACAACAGAAATACAGGGAAGTTGAATAATGCTCTCCTAACTGAATAACTGATCAAAAAAGAAATGAGAATAGAAATTAAGAAATTCTTAGAAATTAATGAGACCAAAGAATGTATCTGGCATTGTATGAAAGCAGTTCTAAGAGAAAAACTTATGGCACTGTTAGCCTATATTTAAAAATTTGACCAATTCCTAATAAATAAGCCTATATTCCACCTCAAAGCCTTGGAAAAAGAACAGATTAAATCCCAAATCCAATAGAAGACAGGAAAAATTTAAGATCAAAGAAAAATCAATGAAATTGAGAATAATTGAACAATACACAGGATCAATGTAATGAAGAGTTGGTTCTTTGAAAAACACAAATAAATTTGAAAACCCCTTAGACAAACTAACTAAAAGAAGGAGAGAAAAAAATCAACAATATCTGATGGACAGGAGATTGCACCCTAGATCCTTCTGAAATTCAAAGGTTTATCTCAATCTATGTTGAAAATTTATTCTTGATTAAACAGCAATATATAGAAAACATTGGCAAATTTCTACACACATATAATGATCAAGAACACAGAAATCAGTAAAACCCAGTGAGTTTGTGGGGAGAAAGGAGCACCTGTGCATTGTGGGTGAACTGCAGACATATCACTTGGTGGAGCAGTGTGGGGAGTCCTCAAAAGGCTAGGGATGCCTGGGAGGTTTCAAGGTGGTGGGATAGAGCAGGTCACTTTCCTAGCTACTCCATGGTGTGAAACCAAGAAAGAAGATAGGCAGCTTCTCAGTGAGTTTGGAGAACAAAAAAGGGTGGGGCTTTACTGGAACTTAATACTGGACTATCAAAGCAGATAAAATGAGGAAGAAACCTACAGTTCCATAGCTGCTGCTGCAGCTGGAGACACCAGAGTGGCCCCTCTCAGGGCCCAGTGGAAAGATAAGGTAATCAAGGAAACCCATCCTTTTAGGAGGAGTGAGATATGCCTGTATACAGTGTTTGCAGATCAAAGCCACTATCTCACTAAATGTAAAGTCTCACTTCACAGCAGTCTTGAATGGAAAACCAACCACATTTCTTTGTAGCATATGGAGGACTAAGGAAGGAACAGTTTTGAGGCCACATATTGGGGACTGATAGCTATGGGTACCAAGTTCTAACAAACCTGAGTCTGGCCCAAAATACAGGCCAGGAAAAAGCAAAATGCATAACAAAGAGTGTACCCAAGTTGCAAAGAGAATATTAAAAATATGAGGTTTACACAGAGAAAAACTGGTCATGGAATTCCACCTGGCACTTCCCCTCTCCTCTAATATTGCAAGGTTGACTGGGAGACAGATATCTGGCCAGGAATTAAAAAGGTGGGTGTGGGAGAGACTGAGTTTGGACACTGAGCTTGACACCATGATATATGCAGTCAGTAGGTGACATAGTGAACTAAGAATTGGCTCCTACACCACACAAATGGGCCCCAGGGGAGATCCTGGGTGGCAGACTTCCAGGAGGAACTGGTGATTTCTGAGCTCTGGGGGTTCAGTTATTGAGAATCTCCAGGCCAACTGGCATTCAGTGAAAGAGCCTAGACCCTACCTATGCCCAAACCCTGCACCCAGCATTTCCACTAACAGGATTGTCTCTCACAATTGCAACTCCACCTTGAGGGTACAGCAAGCATCACAATCCAGAAAACCCCACTTAACTACTAAGTAGGGAAACTGAGAATATTTTGAACTCCAATGAAAACAATTCTTTAACATTTCATCAAGGTCTTTTTTCCCCTTATATCTTTTCTCTTCCTAATGGAGACCTTAATGGTTCATAGATATTTACACATATTTATATTTGGATTTTTCTTTTCTCATTTCCAGCTCATTTGAAACTACTTATTTTCCATAGATCAGTTTTTTGGAGACTAGGAATTTTGATTAATATATTTCAACCTTGATTTTTATTCTTTCATTTTTGTATTTACTTTTAATTTTTAAAACCTTTATTTTCTATATGTTTTCTCTCATCTGTTACTCTTGAACCTCTTTCTCCCTTTTCTTTTGCTAATAGCCAATCTCTATGGTTCGTTCAGTCTTCTTTTAACTTTTTGCTTCTCTCTTCTCTCCCCCTCCCTCAAAATCATCACATCCTACATTACTTCCATTCTCTCCCTGCCCAACATTCAAAATTATAAGTCATTTTATAAAGCTGGTGTTTTTATTGTTCACAAGAACTCATTGTATATTTTCTATTTATTGTGACAAAATTGTAGATGTCACAGCAGGAATTACTGGGTTTGATGCTGTATATAGTTTTCATTGGTTGTTATTACTCTTAAATTATAAGTACTGGAAACCCTCAGGGACACTATAGTCTACAGAGTAGAAAAACTACTGTTTTACATCCATATTTTTACATGAATTGACATGAAAACAACATGATAAAGTGAGGAAAAAAATCACCCCAAACAAATCAAGACACTTTAATAACAGAATCCATCACCACCATAGAGGAAGAAATGACAAAGGAGTTTAGAATGTATATAAATAAATCTGTGAGGAAAATGATGTTGAAGGAGTGATATCAGGGAAAATGCAGAAAATGAAAGATCATTTCAATAAATGGATATATTCTAAGCAAAAATCAAGCTGAAATACTTGAAAAGAAGGTATCAATGAACCAAATTAAGTATTCAACTCAAAGCATGACCAACAGACTAGACCACTGAGAAGCCAGAATTTTAGATAATGGAGGCAAAATATGTAATAAGTTGACCATGGAGAATAGATGCTAGGAGTCCATAAATAGAAATTTCCAAAAATATGAGATAACCTGGAAAGATCAAATTGAATATTTATTGAGTTAGATGAAGGCTTAAAGAGAGAAACCAAATGAATACACAGTATTTTCAATGAAATAATATCAGAGTGATAGAGAAAAACAGACATTATTACCTCATGTACATAAATGAATTGACTGATGTGATCCTACAATATGTATAATCAGAAAAATGAGAGATTACACTCCATTTATGTATGATTTATCAATATGTATAAAAGCATTCTACTGTTATGTACAACTAACTGTTATGTACAAATTTTTAAAAAAATTAAAAAGAAATATCAGAAAATTTCTCAAACCTGAAGAATAAAAAGGAAAATCAGATGCAAGAGGATTATGTAAGTCCAAATATATATAAAAAAATTAGAACACACCCACACAGAGTTATATTATAATGAAAATGCCCAACATAGAGATTAAGGATAGAATTTTGAAGATTGTCATAGAAAATCAAAAAGATGCTTTTTTTTTTTTGGTTTGACATTTTCAATTTATTAGTAAAACAAACTTATAGAAAATTATGTTTCTACATCTTCCCCTAAATACAGTGATTTCTATTTCTCTCTGGCCTTTCTCATATTTACCAATATTGAACATAATTTTTGCATCATTATCTCCATAGTACATAAATAATTTTGCATTCAATGTTCTCCAGTGAAAATTATTTTGTATGTAGTTTACCATTTTTCATAATCTGCATATTTATCACTCTTTTTTTATTATTATTGTATACAAATGGGATACATGTTGTTTCTCTATTTGTACATGGAATCAAGGCCTACCACTTGTGTAATCATACGTTTACACAGGGCAATGATGTTTGATTCATTATTTTTTCCCTCCCCCCACCCCTCTTTTCCCTCTATACAGTCCTTCTTTCCTTCATTCTTACCACACTCCTTATCCCTAACCATAAAGCTAACCATAAACCTAATGCTAACCCCTCCCACCCCTCATTATATGTCCTCATCTGCTTATCAGTGAGATCATTTGTCCTTTAGATTTTTGAGATTGGCTTATCTCACTTAGCATGATATTCTCCAATTTCATCCATTTGCCTGCAAATGCCATAATTTTATCATTCTTCATTGCGGAGTAATATTCCATTGTATATATATGCCACAGTTTCTTTATCCATTCATCAACTGAAGGGCATCTAGGTTGGTTCCACAATCTGGCTATGGTGAATTGAGCAGCAATGAACATTGATGTGGCTGTATCTCTGTAGTATGCTGATTTGAAATCCTTTGGGTATAGGCCAAGGAGTGGGATAGCTGGGTCAAATGGTGGTTCCATTCCAAGCTTTCTGAGGAATCTCCACACTGCTTTCCAGAGTGGCTGCACTAATTTGCAACCCCACCAGCAACGTATGAGTGTTCCTTTTTCACCACATCTTCGCCAACACCTATTGTTCCTTGTGTTCTTGACAATCGCCATTCTGATTGGGGTGAGATGAAATCTTAGGGTAGTTTTGATTTGCATTTCCCTTATTACTAGGGATGTTGAACATTTTTTCATATATCTGTTGATTGCTTGTACATCTTCTTCTGTGAAGTGTCTGTTCATTTCCTTAGCCCATTTGTTGATTGGATTATTTGTATTCTTCGTGTAGAATTTTTTGTGTTCTTTATAGATTCTGGAAATTAGCGCTGTATCTGAAGTATGGTTGGCAAAGATATTCTCCCACTCTGTAGGTTCTCTCTTCACATTGCTGATAATTTACTTTGCTGAGAGAAAGCTTTTTAGTTTGAATCTATCCCAGTTATTGATTCTTGCTTTTATTTCTTGTGCTATGGGAGTTCTGTTAAGGAAGTCGGATCTTAAACCAACAAGTTGAAGATTTGGACCTAATTTTTCTTCTATAAGTTGCAGGGTCTCTGGTCTGATTCCAAGGTCCTTGATCCATTTTGAATTGAATTTTGTGTAGGGTGAGAGATAGGGGTTTAATTTCATTCTGTTGCATAAGGTTTTCCAGTTTTCCCAGCACCATTTGTTGAAGAGGATATCATTTCTCCATTGCCTATTTTTGGACCCTTTGTCTAGTATGAGAAAATTGTATTTATTTGGGTTTGTGTCCATGTCCTCTATTTTATACCATTGATCTACTTGTCTATTTTGGTACCAATACCATGCCGTTTTTGTTACTATTGCTTTGTAGTAGAGTTGAAGAGCTGGTATTGCGATACCCCTTTCTTCACTCTTTTTGCCAAAGATTGCTTTAGCTATTCTGGATTTTTTATTCTTCCAGATGAATTTCATAATTGCTTATTCTATTTCTGTAAGGTAGATCATTGGGACTTTAATTGGAATTGCATTGAATCTGTATAGCACTTTAGGTAGTATGACCATTTTGACAATATTAATTCTGCCTATCCAGGAATATGGGAGATCTTTCCGTCTTCTAAGGTTTTCTTTGATTTCTTTCTTTAGTGTTCTGTAGTTCTAATTGTAGAGGTCTTTCACCTCTTTTGTAAGATTGATTCCCAAGTATTTTATTTTTTTTGAGGCTATTGTGAATGGCGTAGTTTTCCTAATTTCTCTTTCTGAAGATTCATCACTTATGTATAAAAATGCATGGGATTTGTGAGCATTGATCTTGTAACCTGCTACTTTACTGAATTCACTTATGAGTTCTAAAAGTTTTCTGGTGGAATTTCCAGGTTCCTCTAAATATATAATCATGTCATCAGCGAACAGGGATAGTTTGAGTTCTTCTTTTCCAATTCGTATCCCTTTAATTTACTTGGTTTGTCTAACTGCTCTGGCTAGAGTCTCAAGGATGATGTTGAATGGAAGTGGTGAAAGAGGGCATCCCTAACTTCTTCCAGTTTTTAGGGGGAACGCTTTCAGTTTTTCAACATTTAGAATGATATTGGCCATGTGCTTAACATAGATGGCCTTTATAATGTTAAGGAATGTTCCCACTACCCCAATTTTTTCTAGTGTTTTGAGCATGAAGGGATGCTGTATTTTATCGAATGCTTTTTCTGCATCTACTGAAATAATCATGTGATTCTTAACTTTAAGTCTGTTGATATGGTGAGTGACATTTTTGATTTCCGAATGTTGAACCAACCTTGCTTCCCTGGGATAAAACCCACTTGATCGTGGTGCACTATCATTTTAATATATATTTGTATGTGATTTGCTAAAATTTTGTTGAGAATTTTTGTGATGACGTTCATTAAGTATATTGTTCTGAAATTTTCTTCCTCGATGTGTCTCTGTCTTGTTTAGGTATCAGGGTGATATTGGCTTCATAGAACGAGTTTGGGTGGGTTCCCTCCTCTTCTATCTCATGGAATACTTTGAGGAGTATTGGAATAAGCTATTCGTTAAAGGTTTTGTAGAACTCGGCTGAGAACCCATCTGGTCCCGGACTTTTCTCTGTTGGTAGGCTTTTGATGACCTCTTCTATTTCATTGCTTGAAATTGGTTTATTTAAGTTGTGTATGTCCTCCTTGTTCAGTATAGGTAGTTCATATGTCTCTAGAAATTTCTTGATGTCTAAGAGGTTTTCTGTTTAGTTGGAGTATAGATTTTCAAAATAGCTTCTAATTATATTTTGTATTTCACTCCTGTCTGTTGTGATGTTTCCTTGATCATTCCGAATTTTAGTGATTTGAATTTTCTCCCTCTTTCTCATTGTTAGTGTGGCTAAGGGTTTAACAATTTTGTTTATTTTTTCAAAGAACCAACTATTTATTTTGTTAATTTTTCCAATTGTTTCTTTTGTTTCAATTTTGTTGATTTCGGCTCTGATTTTAACTATTTCCTGTCTTCTACTACTTTTGGTATTGGTCTGCTCTTCTTTTTCTAGGGCCTTGAGCTGCAGTGTTAAGTTGTTTATATGTTGATTTCTACTTCTTTTTTTGAATGTGCCCCATGAAATAAATCTTCCTCTAAGTACTGTTTTCATAGTGTCCCAGAGATTTTGATATGATGTGTCTTTGTTCTCATTTACTTCTAAGAATTTTTTTATTTCCCTCCTGATGTCTTCTGTTATCCATTAATCATATAATAGTGTATTATTTAATCTCCAGGTATTGGAGAAGTTTCTGTTTTTTTATTCTGTCATTTATTTCTAATTTCAATCCATTATGATCTGATAGAGTACAAGGTAGTATCTCTATCTTCTTGTATTTGCTAACAGTAGCTTTGTGGCATAAACTATGGTCTATTTTAGAGAAGAATCCATGTGCTGCTGAGAAAAAAGTGTATTCGTTCTTTGTTGGATGGTATATTCTATAAATGTCTGTTAAGTCTAAATTATTGATTGTGTTATTGAGATCTATGGTATCTTTATTCAATTTTTGTTTGGATGATCTATCCAGTGGTGAGAGAGGTGTGTTAAAATTGCCTAGTATTATTGTGTTGTGGTCTATTTGATTTCTGGAATTGAGAAGGATTTGTTTGATGTACGTGGATGAGCCAATGTTCGGGGCATAGATATTTATGATTGTTATGTCTTGCTGATTTATGGCTCCCTTAAGCAGCATGTAATGTCCTTCTTTATCCCTTCTGACTAGTTTTGGTTTGAAGTCCACATTATCTGAAATGAGGATGGATACTTCAGCTTTTTTGCTGTGTCCAAGTGCATGGTATGTTTTCCCCAACCTTTCACCTTTAGTCTATGGGTATCTCTTTCTATGAGATGAGTCTCTTGCAGGCAGCATATTGTTGGATTTTTCTTTTTAATCCAATCTTCCAGATTATGTCTTTTGATTGATGAGTTCAGGCCATTAACATTCAGGGTTATTATTGTGATATGATTTGTATTCCCAGTCATTTGACTCATATTTGTTTTTTGACATGATTTGGTCTCTCCTTAATTTGGCTATTCCTTTATGCTAGTGCCTCCTTTTGCTGATTTGCATTGTTGTTTTTCATCTCTCCCTCATGGAATATTTTGCTGAGAATTTTCTGTAATGCTGGCTTTCTTTTTGTAAATTCCTTTAGCTTTTGTTTGTCATGGAAGGATCTTATTTCATCGTCTAATTTGAAGGTAAGTTTTGCTGGGTATAAGATTCTTGGTTGGCATCCATTTTCTTTCAGGGCTTGGTAAATGTTGTTCCATGCCCTTCTACCTTTTAGGGTCTGGATTGAAAAATCTGCTGATATTCTTATTGATTTCCCTCTGAATGTAATTTGATTCTTTTCTCTCACGGCCTTTAAAATTCTGTCTTTATTTTGTATGTTAGGTATTTTCATAATAATGTGCCTTGGTGTGGGTCTGTTGTAATTTTGTATATTTGGAGTCCTAGAAGCCTCTTGTACTTGGTTTTCCATTTCATTTTTCAGATTTGGGTAATTTTCTCATATTATTTCATTGAATAGATTGTTCATTCCTTTGGTTTGCTTCTCGAAGCCTTCCTCAATCCCAATAATTCTTAAATTTGACATTTTCATGATATTCCATAATTCTTGTAGATTCTGTTCATGATTTCTTACCATCTTCTCTGTTTGGCCAACATTGTTTTCAAGATTGAATAATTTGTCTTCAATGTCTGAGGTTCTGTCTTCCAGGTGTTCTATCCTATTGGTTATGCTTTCTATGGAGTTTTTAACTTGGTTTATTTTGTCCTTCATTTCAAGTTTTTCAATTTGTTTTTTTATTTTTTCAGTATCTCTAAGTCTTTATTGAAATGATCTCTTGCTTCCCGTATTTGGTCTTTTAACTGTCGATTGTTGCGATCATTTAATGCCTGCATTTGCTCTTTCATCTCCTCATTCAATGCCTGCATTTGCTCTTTCATCTCCTCATTTGCTTTTCTGATTGTTTTAATTATGTACATTCTGAACTCCCTTTCTGACATTTCTTCTGCTGTGTTGTCATTGGTATTATTGATGTAGTATCTAAGTTTGTTTGGGACATTTTCTTCCCTTGTTTTCTCATATTGGTCAGATGTCAGTGGGACCCTGAGATATTGCAGATTTCCTCTATTGGCTTATAGTGTCCTGGTAGATTTCCAGTGTATCACCTCCCAGCCTTCAGTAGCCTGAATTCTTGGAGGAACTTGATAATGCAGTGCTCCCGAAGAAAGATGCCCCTAGAACCCTACTGGTTCCAGGGCTTGGAGCTGGCTTTGTGTGGAAAGGCTCTCACTGGGGGCCTGCACTGTGCCGCTGGCCATGTGGGAGGAGCCCACTGCCGGAGTGTGGAAGGCTACCTGGGGAAGACTCTAGATGCCCTGCCCTGCTCTGATAAGCCACCCCTATCTGTGCCTGCTGCCCAGGCCAAGTTTCGCCCAGTGGCGGAGACTCACCCTGTGACTCTATTTTTGTCCAAGTCTCTCAATGCCTCCCCTTCTTGAGTCCTGGGTTCTGGAGCATCTTGAGATGCAGTCACCCTCTAGGCCACCATCTTGGATCACCCCATGGAAAGAGCCTGTGGACAGAGTGGGTAGAGCCACCTGAAGAGGACTCTGGCTGCCCTGCCCTGATCCCAGAGGCTGCTTGCAGATCGAAGCTCTCCATTTGTTTGGGGACTTGTGGCTGGCTCTATGTGGAAGGGCTCTCACTGAGCGGTCTGCTCTGAGAAGCTAGCCTTGAAAGGCGCCTCCCACTGCAGTTGTCCAGGCTGCTTGGGGAAGTCTCTGGCTGCCATGTTTTGGTCCCTGAAGCCACTTGCGGGCCGGAGCACATCACGCTGCCTCCGGGACTTGGAGTTTGTTCTGATCAGAAAGGCTCTCACTAGGGGGCCTGCTCTGAGAACCTGGAGAAGCTGGCTGTGTGGGCAGGGCCCACCACCAGAGTGTGCAGGGCTGCCTGTGGAAGACTGTAGCTGCCCTGCCCTGCTCCGATAAACCACCTCTATCTGGGCCTGCCACCCGGGCCAAGTTTTACCCAGTGGGCAGACTCCCCCATGGCTCTATTTTAGTCCAAGTCTCTCAATGCCTCCCCTTCTTAACTCCTGGGTTCTGGAGCGACTAGGGATGCAGTCACCCTCTAGTCCACCATCTTGGATCACCAAAAAGACACATTTAGAGGGCAAACAATCTGTATCTCAGCTGATTTCTCAGCCCAGACCCTCAGATCTAGAAATCTTGGAGCATTTTACATCAAGCTCTGAAAGAATATGGATTCCAGTCAAAAAAATCTATACCCAGCAAAATTAAACTTCATAACTGATGATGAAATAAAATCCTTCCATGATATACAAGTTAAAAGCATTCCAAGGAGAAAGCCTACTCTACAAAACATATTCAATAAAATATTTCATGAAGAAATAAGAAAATAAAAGTGAAAACCAACAAAGGAAGGAACTACATTAGAATAATCATCAAAGGAGAAACTAATTCAAATTAAAATTCAGAAATAAATCAAAATGACAGTGAATAAAAATCATCTCAATAACAACATTAATGTTAATGATCTAAACACATCAATAAAAATAGAAAGATTGGTAGAGTGGATTACAAAAGACAACCCAACAATACACAGTCTCCAGGACACTTACCTAATCAGCAAAGACATACACAGACTGAAGGTAAAAGAATGGAAAGAAACATAACTCATGTGGATCTCATAAAGAAGCAGGAGATTTTATCTTCATATCAGATAAAGTGGACATCAATCTAAAGTTAATCAGAAAGGATGAAGGAGGACATTTCACACTACTTCAGGAAATTACATATCAACAAGTAATAACAATCATAAATATTTATGCCCCAAACAATGGAGGCTCTACATGCATCAAACAAAGCTTTCTCAATTTCTAGAATCAAATAGACCACAACACAATAATACTGGGTAACTTTAAGACACCTTTCTCACCACTGGAGTGATTCTGCAAAGGAAAACATAACAAAGAAAGAAGAGAACTAAAAAATGCAATAAATAATTTAGACTTAACAGGCATATATAGAATATTTCATTCATCAAACACTGAAGGTACCTTTTTCACAGCAGCACATGGATCCTTCTCTAAAATACACTATATGTTATGCTGTAAAGCAACTCTTAACAAATATGCAAAATTGAGGTAAATTTTTTCTTTCTATGAGATCCTAATAGATTCAAATTAGAAATCAAAATTAAGGGAATGGGGAGATAGTTCAGTCGGTAGAGTGCTTGACTTGTAAGCACAAGGCCCTGGGTTCGATCCCCAGCACCCCCCCAAAAAAAAAAAAAAGAAATCAAAATTAAAATACAAAACAGAATCTTCTCTAACACCTGCAAACTAAACAATACTCTATTGAATGACTGAAGTAGCAGAAGAAAGCAAGGATGAAATTTAAAAAACTAACACAGGTAAATGAGATTAGAAATACAACATATCAAAATCTCTGGGACAATATGAAGGCAGTGCTAAGGGGAGAGTCTATTGCATTCAGCTCATTCATTTAAAGAATAGAAATTCCCTAATAAGTAACCTAACATTTCATCACAAGGCACCAGAAAAGAAAGAAGACAGGGAATAATTAAAATCAGAGCTGAAATAAAATTGAAACAAAAAAATTAACTAGCAACATAACAGATAGTTGGTTCTTTCAAAAAGTAAATAAAATTGATAAACCTTAGACAAACCAATCGAGAAAAAGAGAAAATTCAAATTCTTAAAATTCACAATAAAAAATGAAATATCACCATAGACAATACTGACATACAGATGATATTCAGAAACTATTCTGAAAATTTATTCTTTAATAAAATATAAAATGTTGAAGACATCAAAAATTTCTACAGACATATGAACTACCCAAATTCAATCAGAAAGATTTAAGAAATTTAAACAGATAAAATTCAAGCAATGAAATTGAAGATGCCATCAAAAGCCTACCAAGAAAGAAAAGCCCAGGACCAGATGGATTTTTAACTCAGTTCTACCAGACCTTCAAAGAAAACAGCAATACTTCTCAATGTATTCCATGAAGTAAGGAAGGGGGTAACATTTCCAAAGCAATTGTATAAAGCTAGTATCATCCTGAAAAAAAACAAAAACAAAAACAAAAGAGCACATCAGGGAAAGAAGTTTTCAGATAATTATTTCTGATGAATATAGATTAAAATATTCTCAATATAATACTGGCAAGTTGCATATGAAGAAACATTTAAAAGTTAGTGCATGGTGCTCAAGTAAGGTTCTTCCCAGGAAGCAAGTTTGTTTCAACATATGGAAATCAGTACATAAAATTCACTAAATCAGCAGATTTCAAGGCACAAATCTCATGATTATGTCAATAAATGCCTAAAAGGCATTTGACAAAATAGAGTATCCATTCATGTAGAAAAATTAGGGATCATAGAAATATACCTCAACATTGTCAAGGCTGTATATGCTAAACCCATTTCCAACATCATTCTAAATGAAGAATAATTGAAAGTGTTCCCTCTAACAATTGGAACAAGAGTGGAATGTTCTCTTTCACTTTTTCAATTTAACATAGTTCTGGAAACTTTAGTCAAAGCAATTAGAGGAAAGAAAGAAATTAAAGGGATACGAATGAAAAAAATCAAACTATCCCTATTTGCTGACAATATGATTTTATATTTAAAACACAGGTAATTACACTAGAAATTTTCTAGAGCTAATAAATGAATTCAACAATGTAGCAGGACATAAAATTAACACCCATAAATCAATTGCATTCCTATATACTGGTGATGAATCAAAGAGAAATTAGAAAAACTCTCTTGAATAGAAACCTTAAAAATAAGAGCCCTAAAAATAAAACAAAATATTTGTAAATCAATCAAAAAATAGGTGGACAACCTCTACAATGAAAACTACAAAACTCTAAAGAAAAAAGTTGGAGAAGACCTGGGAAGATGGAAAGATCTTGCATGTTTTTGAATGTGTATTTTAAAAATGACCAGAATACCAAAAAGTGCTATACAGATTTAATCCAATTCCTATTAAGCTTCTAGTTGGGTTCTTCATAGAAATAGATACATCAGTCATAAAATTTCATTTGGAAAATGAAGAAACTGGGAATAACCAAATCATTCATCCATGAGAAATGTGAAGCAAGAGGCATTCCAATACCAGAACTTAAATTGCACTCCTGAGGAATAGTAACAAAAAAGACATGGTATTGGCACCAAAACAGATAGGAAGACAAATGGTACAGAAGAGAAGATGTATAGACAAACCCACATAAATACAGTTATTTCATACTAAAGTCACCAATAAACACACATTGAAGAAAAGATAGCATTTTCAACAAATGGTGCTGGAAAACAGAAAATCCATATGTAGTAGATTGAAATTTAACTCCTATATCTCACGCTGAACAAAATTCAACTTGAACAGGCATTAGACCAGAAATATTGCATGTACTAGAGGAAAATGTAGGACAAATTCTTCATCATATCACATTAGTAACCAATTTTCTCAACAAGACTCCTAAAGTGCAGGAAATAAAATCAGGAATCAATAAATTGGATGGTATCAAACTAAAAAGCCTCATTACAGCAAGGGAAACAATCAAGAACATGAGCAGAAAGCCCACAGAATGGGAGTAAATCTTTGACAGCTGCATCTCAGATAGAGTATTAATCTTCAGGATATACATAGAGCTCAAAACACTTAACACCAAACAACCCCAAATAACCCATTCTTAAATGGGTCTCATAACTGAACAGATACATCACAGAAGAAATGTGATCAGTAAGTATATGAAAAAATATCCAATATCACTAGCAATTAGAGAAATGAAATTAATACTACACTGAGATTTCCTCTCACTGCAGTCAGAATGGCAATTATAAAGACTACAGTAACAATAGATGTTAGTAAGGATGTGGGGGAAAAGTTACAATCACACATTACTGGTGGGCCTGAAAACTGGTGTAGCCCATTAGCAGTATGGAGATTCCTCAGAAAACTAGGAATGGATCCACAATTTGATACTATTATCCCACTCTCAGCATATACCCAGAAGACTTAAAGTTAGCCTACTACAGTGATATGGCCACATCAATTTTACAGCAGTTCATTTCTTAATACCTAAGCTATGAAACCAACCTAGATGCCTTTATACAGATGCATGGATGAAGAAAACATGGCACATACATACAATGGACTATTATTCAGTCAAAAAGAAGAAATAAATTATAGCATTTGCAAGTAAATGAATAGAACTGAGACTATCTTGCTAAGTGAAATAAGTCAATCCCAAAAATCCTAAGGCTAAATGTTCTGTCTAATATTGGATGCTGACTCACGATAGGCAGAGCAATGGAGAAGAGGAAGTTCACTGCATTGAACTGTGTGGAGTGAAGGAAAGGAGGTAGAATAGGGGTGGGAATGACCGTAGAGTGAATCAGACATAATTTTCCTATGTTCATATATGAGAGCAAAACTAGTCTAACTCCACATCATGTATAACCACAAATAGAGGAAGAGATAGCCTATGAATGAATGATATGTGAAAACACATTCTACTGTCATGATAGCTAAGCACAATCAAAAAATAGGCATATGACCACAATATATTCCAACCATTTCACTCCTTCTTTTCTCCTGAAAGATCTAAAATTCCCATATTATGATAACACTGCCACAACAATATTTACAATAACAAATTTATAATTGCTATATTATATAATTGACCCAGATATATCCAGGTATGTTATATATATACACAAATGTAGATGTATATGCACACATATATGTGTATATGCATATGTATATATAATATATATGTTATATTGCATATCTGTTATATAACATTAATTATATACATACAATATATAAATTAATATATACTACATATCATATAAATGATATATACATTCTACATATAAAATGAATAAAATTATTTCATTTTTTGGTAAACAGTTGGAAATAGAGAATATCCTGCCATGTAAAATTATCCAAATTCAGAAACTCAAAGGTCAAATATTTTCTCTCAAACATGGAAGTTAGAGTAAAATGAATCAAGGGAGGAGGGAAAGATAACATGAGTGTCCAATCAAATGCAAACTCACAGATGAGCAAAAAGATATCCAGCAGGGGAAGGGAAGGAGAATGAGATAGGGGAAGGAACATGAGAGGCAAAGAGGGAGGCCAAGGACGTCAGAACTAAAATAAATTTCCATACACATCAGTTTGTCAGGATGAAACTAAGTCCCATTTAAAACTATAAAACTATCATAATAATTTAAAATATAGTAAATGCCAATTTCTAAATTCTAAACCTTAATCCATTTCAAAGAGATTTATAAATTATTTTTATAGGCCAGATTCTTGTAAATTAATAGAAACTATCAAGAGAACCATGAAATCTGTATAATATACTCTAAAACAGGAAATGTATACTTATTTATTGAGGAAAAGTGGGTCATCTGAGTGAATGCTACATTTTTAAAGCAGAAAACAGAACACTCATCCATGCTATGCAGGAGGCACAGTGCACACCCTCACTACACAGTAATGGGGCTTAGAGGGGCACATTGGTTCTTAAGAGAAGCTTAAATTTCAGACTTCTGAATGAGTATCCTTAATTTTAAATACGGACAACTTTTAGAGGTAAACTAAATATATTCATGAGTTTAAAAAAATGAAAAAGAGGAAGAGACATTTTAACAACTGTTTGCATTCTAATTTAAAAAAACAAACCTGCATAAAAATCCACATTCGTCAACCAATGTCACAGTCAAAATAAACATAGTTTAAGTATTTTGGAAATAATGGTGTCTGGTGTATACCTTGGTTTTGGCTTACAAATTCACATTGAGTGAAATCAGTTTTTCCACTGAAAATGGTGACTTAAAAGCAACAGCCAGGTGGAGAGTTGTTTCATTCCTGATGTTGTGAGCATGTGGATTGGCACCATGTTCTAATAGGATATTTGCACACTGCTCTTCCATGTACTGTAGTGCCTGTTGGTTTTATACCAAGAAATAAACTCTAAGTTTTGAGAATCAAAGAAAAATATTTCATATGTTTTACTAATTAATCATATTTGAATTGAATTAATCAATTTTTCTCCTAAGAATTTCAATCAAATTTTTTCCTACAGAAACCCATGGCTACCTCTATCTTCATCAATAGTGTGTTGCTATCAAGATCACTGAGGTTGATTTAAAATTCTTCTTTATTAGAAAATCCAGGATTTCTGCTTTGCCAAAGGCACAGGCATAAGGTAGAGCAGTCCTATGAAAGTAAGTTAGGACCTCATAAAATATGCTTTCAAAAATCTACAATTATTAATGAAATTATAAACATTAAATAACAGGCAATTTCTCTGTTATCTTCTGAAGAAAGTACAATATTTACCAGCTGTTATTATGTACTGAATTAATGAATTAGCAGCCTATTCTATTGACTTTTTCTTTTGCCTTTCTTTTTTTGGTATTTCCAGGGTTTGAACTCAGGGGTACTCGACCCAAAAGCCATAACCTTAGAACTTTTAAATACTACTTTAATTTTGAGGCAGGGTCTCACTAAATTGCCCAGGCTGGCATTGAACTTGTAATGCTTCTACCTGTCTCCCAAATCACTAGAATTATAAGCATGAGCTACTGTGCCTGGTCCTACAGATGTTTTATTTTTGTTTATTCTGTTTTTGTGGTGCTGAGGATGGACCCCAGAGCCTGGAGTCTCTTATTGTAAGAGATGTATCACTGAACCACCTTTTCAGCCCAGAGCATCCCACTTGACTATAAAGAGAATGGCCCATGAATCTAGTTCAACATTGGCTGGAATTCTACATTAACTTCCATGACTTACTAGTTAGCTCTCCTATCCCTAAATTTTATCACCAATAAAATAAGGATTAAAGTTATTAGTTACCTCCCAGGATACTACGGTGATTCTTAAATGGGAATCTATGCAAAAATCTGAACAGTTTCTAGAACATGCAGCAGGTCAATAATTGTTGCCTTTTTGCCTATTGTAATCATTACTATTACTATAAATCAACAGAGTATTTCAATTAATAAAATAGTACTATTATAGCGATTTTACAGATATCTTTTAAGGACTATGTATTTCAGTCAGTCTTGGATGCTCTTTTTTATATCATTTTAATATCACTGACTTTTGGATGCTACTAAAATTTAGGATGCATTACAAGTATAATTGGGAACACTCAATTTTTTATTCATACATGAAATAAAGAACCATCACATAACCCACAGTGCCTTACCTTGAGTGAAATGTAATGCAAACAAGAGGTCTATAGTGGTTCTTGTCACATGGGTGGCATTTAATTTAATGTTTTTTCTTAAAATTATTATAGGTAAAGAGAGATGAATGATAAAACAACAATAAAAGACCAAGTTTAAAACATAATAAAATACTTGCTTTTCTTTTTTTCTTTCAAGTAACTTAGAGTGATAGGAAATGTAGGACCCAAATGAATTAGCATGGTTCCCTTTATTCAATATTTAGACTTACATAGGATATATGTAAATAAGATATTTCCAATGTTCAATATTTAATACTGCCCTAAATTTTAAAACAGGCAGTTTACAGTTTCCTACCTCCAGAAGTGCTTCTGTGTGAGGAAAGTGTGTACTTAAACTTAAGTCCTATCTCCAGTTTTAAATGTCTGATCAAGTAAACATAAGGCTTACAGGGAAGAGTTTTAAGACACATTATGTCAATTATATACTAAGTATTCAGTGTATGGGTATAAATGACTACAATAAAAGAACAGATAATTATGCTTGAGTTCAGTATTTTTAAATATTTTTTTAGATGTTGATAGACCTTTATTTTATTCATTTATTCATAAGTGGAGCTGAAGATCGAACCCTGTGCCTCACACATGCTAGGCAATTGCTCTGCCACTAAGACACAGCCCCAGCCCCTTGAGTTCAGTTTTTTAAGTAAAACTTATGAAGTAAACCAATACTTCAGCAGTAATAAAAATCTTTTACACTTGCTCTCTTCTTTTTTGTCAGCATGCTACTAAAGAAGAATTAACCTACAATTACATTTATGTAATAAGCCCTACACATAAAAATTTATGTGTAATATCTATAAAAACAGATGAAAGGTTTTCTTTCACTTCTACATAGAAAAGTACAAGAAAATGCGAATTCCTCTTTATACATTTTGTGTTGGCAAGGACTGTCCTAAGAAAGAATGAAGTAAAAAGAAGACTTCCTTTATTTCTACCTCTTTCAAAACTTTTATTCATTTAATTTTGGTGCTGGTGATTGGATGCATGCCCTTTAGCTTGCTAAAGTCAAACTGACAAATCAAAGTACTCTTTCACATATGCTCAAGTAATTTATAGATATAAGAAAAAAATATTTGTGACCCTAGTAAGAGAAGAAATTTAATTCTAACATTAAATGAAATAAATTTCTCAGCTACAAAGTTTTGAGGATGCAAAAGGAGTTGTACTTAGACTCTGCTGCTTAAGGTTAAGCTGCATAACACTCCTCACATAGATGATTTGTTGGTAAGTTCTGTGCAACATTTAAAAATGTATGCATCCCTACCCAACAATTCTAGAATACTAAATATTTTTCCATATATTTGCATACTTTGTATTTTATCCTGTTCTAGGTACTTTTCTTTTGACTGTTGGCAAACAAGTAATTTGTGAAAGTTCATAATGTTTTTTGATGCCCACTTGGCAAGTCTTTGTTCATTATAAATATTTTCAGAGTGTTATCATGACCTTAAAATACTGCATGAATGTGGGACTCCAAAATGTTACAACTTTGATATTTTATTATTTTTAAAATTTTTGCAATATTGATAACCATAGAAAGAGCTCACATTTTGGGGACAAAGTGTATTCCCTTCCACAAAACCACCACCAGGGCCCAGGGCCATATGGATATCCTTAGTCCCCTGGGAACAAGGCAGGGCAAGGGACATTAGGGGAGCAGCAGGCAGCCTGTGCATACTGGAACCTTATGCATGCTGCTCCCTTGGCCCTGGTGACTGAAAGTCTGCACTTCCTGAAAGCTGTGGATCAATGCTCTGTTCTCCCTGCTTACATAAACAGACAAACAGTAAGGTACAACTACAGGAAACTGTATTGGAATAGAGGAACCAGCAATGTTGTGCAGAAAGCTTTTGGCAGATTATTTTTAAGTGTAGTCTGTCAAAGTGTTGACAAAATTGGAAAAGCATCATGTTTGGTGCTTTGGAATGTGGGCAATCTGCCAGTGAAATTTATTGTCTGCTCTTTTGAAAAGTAACAATGAAGTCTTTGCAGAAAACTCAGGGTTCTTCCACAAGTCTTGCTCTGAAGACAGCTGGTGAAGAGGACACCAAGTTATCCTTCAAATTTGCTTAACTAGTGAGGTTTTATCTTCTTCTTTTGTAACTTTCACAGCAATGTTATAAACAAAAGAAAAAAAAAACAGTGGAGCCATGTCTTGTAAGTTCTCTCAGTAGAAAACATATAGTGGATTATATCTGAAGAACTCTTTTTAGTCCTCATGTTGTTATACTATGAGCAATATTTTTCTCATTATGTACTTTCCTACAATGTATATAATGTACTTTTGAAAGTATGTACATTAACATTAGACTGCTGTGTGTACATAACTGTTAAAGTCTACAAGGAAACCAGCTGAAATTTTGCTTTTGTTTTACTGCTCATTAAGAGGGTTTAGGTGCTAAACCTCCAAGTTTTGATACTATAATATGGACATCATGTTCCCAAAAAGGCCACAGTCATGTAAAATGGATTATCATTTTCTGCAAATGCACAAGGTAGCCTTTACATTATATTTGAATGTTATAGTATGGATAGCACAGTAACATAAAAGGTCACAGGGAAGCAAAGATATTAATTTTATATGCTACAATTTGATATCAAAATAGTATTATAACCAGAATAAGTTATATTAATTTTACTTTCTAAACTATGAATATTTATTATGTTATTATTAAAGGGCATATAGCAGCTGTTATATTAGCATCAGGTTATATATTAGCACATATCAATCTGTGATTTAAAAGTTTGGTTAACCAAATGTATGCATGTGATTAAAATGCAACATTGCTATGACTGTAATTCAATTGGAAAATTATTAAACTGCAATCAAAACATAGACAAGTCCTATGTGTCCACAGGAATCTCCTCAGTTCATTATTTTAGCGAGTTCTGAAAACTATTATTAATACACTGTTTCATATTTCTCAGCTGTAACATTTCACTTTTTACCTTTTATTTGTTAAATGAAAGAAAAAACAAGGGGGACATTGCTAAAAAATGTAGTGTCCCTTTCCCAATGTAATTCTTAAAGTATAGCAGTCAGGTTTCATATCTATATTGCTTTATAGAGACTGATATGCTAAAAGAAAAAAAAAATAAAGTGAAACATCTTTCCACAGGTTTAAATTACAAAGTTTCAGCAACACATTGATGACTGATGAGCTTAACCCTGTTTTCATATTTGATAAATTAGTTTACAAATTAATCTTAAAATCCAACAGTATGTAAATGTGGCTTTCTCTCAATACAAAATTGGATATTGGATATGATAACATTTTAAAAATATTTTAGTGCAGATAGAGATGTTAAAATAATAAAATTTCCAAAATGTAACTAGAAAGACAGTTATGTTTTTTAAAGAATACATGTAAACCAAATCCATAGCAGTGTTTTTTCCTGCCCACACTTTAAAAAACACCTTGGGACTGGGATGTAGCTCAGCAGTAGAGCACCTGCCCACTGTCCTGAAGAGCTAGGTGGAGTGCCCAGTACTGCAAAAAAAATTAAATAATATAAATACCTTGCTGTTTTGCTGACCATAAACCATGTAAGAAGAAAATCAAAACTCTAAAATATTTCACCCATCCTATCCCAGGACATGCCCTAAAAGAAAATGCAGAATATCTTCACCAACAATATCCATGTTTCTATTTTCATTTAACATTGAAGTGCCTGTTGTTTAACATCAACCATCTTCTCCAGGCATCTGTGACATCCTGTAATCTAATCTTCAATAAATCTGTGTTATTCATTACGATAAAAGATCTTGTAAGAAAATCTGACTCTAAGTTTGGTATGGTAATAGAGTTAGGTCAGGCTGACTTCAAAAGATTGAGATACAAAATGCTATTTCATTGAAGCAAAATGGGAAGACTTTGAATTGTTCTCTTTGACTGGAGTGAGGTCCCACTAGCAATTAAGTTGTTGGGGCTTCACTTCCAGACAGCCAGCTTGAGAGGATGCATCATCTGTCTTGCTGTCAAGGACACCACAGAGTCATCTTCAAACTAACCTAGTTGTTAAGGAACTTATGGTACCTCCTTTCTATGCTACATTTTCACCCTAAAATAACAATCTACTAAGTTAAAGAAAAAATTGTAAAGTATGACTTCAAATTCTAAACTTTTAAACACACAAAGTTCTTTGCAAAAATTAATGGATAGGGGGTAGGGTTGTGGCTCAGTGGCAGAGTGCTTGCCTAGCATGTGTGAGTCCCTAGGTTCCATTCTCAGAACCATACATTAATAAATAAAAATAAAGATCCACTGGCAACTAAAAATGGATAAGTAGTATTAGAAGTTTTACTACTGTCATTTATTCATGCAAAAGATTTCATGAGAGTTGAGGGTGTAGCTCAGTGGTACACTGCTTTCCTAAAACACATGAGGCCCTGGGTTTAATTCCCAGCACCACAAAAAAATTAAAATAAATAAAAAAATATGAATCTACTGTTTTCCACATTTGCCTTTTTATTTGTTGTAATTATTCTGATGCTTACTTATTCATTCTATAACTATTATACACTTGAGCTGTTTCTTGTTGTTAATAATATATTATGCCACTATTTTTATAGAAATGTTTTTTCCACCTACATAATAGATAAATAAAATGAATTGCTTATGCAACAGATAAAATCAAAAAGATTAAAAATCATAATAATATTAGTAATATTAGCTGGGCACAGTGACACACACCTGTAATTCCAGTCACTCAGCAGATTGAGGCAAAAGGATTCCAAGTTCAAGGTCAGTCCTCAGCAATTTAGGAAACCCTGCCTTAAAATAAATAAGTTAAAAAGGGTAGAGATGTAGCACATCTATGTAGCACATAGATGTGGTACATTGTCCCTGGGTTCAATTTCCAGTAGTGTAGCTGGAAAAGAGAAGAGACCTCATTAAGAAATTATCATGTAGGACACATGCAGTGGTACATGCCTGTAATCCCAGTCACTTGAGAGGCTGAGGAAGGAGGATTGAAAATTTGAAGGCCAGTCTCATCAATGTAGTGAGATCCTGTCTCAGAATAAAAAATAAAAAGTTTTGGGGATGTAGCTCAGTGGTAGAGAACCCTGTGTTTAATTCCCAGTACCAAAAAAAAAAATCATAGAACTCAACACTAAAACTGGCAAATTATATTCTACATAAGTTTTACTTAGTAAACATGACTTACGAATGTTTCCAGCTGGTCATGGTGGTACTTGCTAGAAATCCCAGTGACTCAGGAAGCTGAGGCAGAAGTATTCCAAGTTCCAGGTCAGACTGGGCAATTTAAGGAGTGCCTGTCTTAAACAATAATTAATAGAGATCAGGGATGGGGAAGCAGCTCAGTGGTAGAGCACTGACCTAATTGGTGATTCACCCACTACCCACTTCTGTCTTGCTAGAAGCATAAGCTCCATCAAGGGGCTTTATTACATACTTCCCTGCTCTTTAGAGTGCCTGCAATAAAGCCTGACAAATGCCTTCCAAATACACATGAAGATTCAGCAAAGCACAGTGGATGTTGACCAGGCAGCAATTTTATCAAGTTTTGATACTATAATATGGACATCATGTTCCCAATAAGGCCACAGGCATATAAAATGGGTTATCATTTTCTACAAATGTACAAGGCAGACTTTATATTAGATTTGGATGTCATAGTATGGATATCATATTAACATAAAAGGCCACAGGGAAAGAATGGTATTAATTTTACATGCTACATAGTGATGTCAAAATAGTATTATAACCAGAAAAAGTTATATTAATTTTACTTGCTAAACTATGGATATTTTATTATGTTATTATTAAAAGGCATGTGGCAGCTCTTATATTAGCTTTAGGTGGTTATTAGCATTAAAAACCATAGGTCATATATTATATTAGTTTCTTATAGTTTGGACATGATGTTAATAATTAAGCACAGTACACATGAAACATAGATTATCATTTTAGTGTGAAAGTCTGCCATGTAACTATTTCATTAATTTTGGATGCTATGTCATGTATATTATATTAACATTAAAGGCTACAGGAAAATCTAGCATATTAATTTTACATGCTATACTATGGATATCTTGATAATAGTAAAACCACAGGGCAGTTATTAACTACATGCTGTGGTGTGGATATTACTTCAATATTAACAGCCACAGGTTAGCTCTTATGTCTCTCTTAGATGCAACAGTATGGATAGTTTATTAATAATAAAGTTCACAGGGCAGCTACAGTATTAGTTTTAGAGTTTATATGCTTGATAAAATATTAGCATTAAAGACAACAATGCAGTTACTATATTACTTAAGAATATACACATTACATAAGTATTAAGAGCCAGTAGACTGCTATTTTATTAGATGCAGATGCCATAGTTTGCATATCATGTAAGTATTACAGGCACAAGGGAGCAATTACATTATTTTAGATTGACTATCATAGTAATATGGTCATAGGCAAGCTATTACATTAACTCTAATTGCTTATAGATGAACTATATAGTATAGTATTTAAAGATCAAAGAGCAGCTACAGCTACTATTTCATGTTCAGGGAGCAAGTTTTGATACATTTTTAATATTAAAGGCCACAGAACAACTATAATATTAGTTTTAGAGGTCTCATTGTGGATATAATATTAATATTAAATGCCACAGGATAGCTATTATATTATAGGCTACCTTAGGCATATTGCATTAGTCATAAAGGCCACAGGAAAGCTATTTTATGAGTTTTACATGCTACTGTATGGATATTATATAACATTGAAAGGCCACAAGGCAGCTATTTCTTCAGCTTTTAAGGTCACAATATGTATTCATACTAATATTAAATGCCACAGGGCATCTCTTACAGTATTTTAAGATACTATAGTACACATATTTCATTAGTATTATAGTCCTACATTCAGCTATTGTGTTTGTTTAAAATGCTATAATGTGGACATTATATTAGTATTTAAGTCCTCAGGGCTACAATTATACTAATATTCAATGATACAGTATTGATATCATGCTAGTATAAGACCTTGGGTACCATAATAATTGTAGATACTATGGTATTAATATAATATTACTATTAAAAACTATAGGGCAGCTATCATATCACTATTAGATGGTATAGGTTGTATATTATATTAGTATTAAAGGTCACAGTGTGGCTATGATATTAGTTTTAAAAGCATACAGCAGAGTTGGATGCAGTGGCACAGGTCTGTAACCCTAGTGGCTCAAGAGGCTAAGACAAAAGGATCACAAGTTCAAAGTCAGCCTCAGCAACTTAGCTAAGTTCTAAGTAACTTTGCAAGACCCTGTCTCAAATATATAATAATAAAAAAGAGCAAATAATGTAGTTCATGGGTTCAATTCCTGGTAAAAAAACCAAAAATGAACAAAGGAAAACTATTCTTTATTATAGATGGTTTTGTTAATATTAAATATCACAGTGCAGCCATGATGCTATAGTATAAATGTTACATTAATACTGACATCCATATGACAGTTATCACATTAGTTTAAGAAGTATATTACATATTATTTAAGGCCACAGAGCAGATATTGGATAATATGTCTATACATGGATTTTACATTAATATTAAAGGTCACAGAACAGCTAATATATTAGTACAAGATGCTGCAGTATACATGTTATATTAATACTAAAGGCCAAAGTTCAACTATTATATGAGCTATGTTATTGCATCAATATTACTTTAACGCAAAGGCCAGAAGACAACCATTATATTAATTTTAATGTTGTTCTCTGTGTACAATATTAGTATAAAAAGACATACAGCAGCTATTATATTAATTTTAGATAGCAAAGTATGGGTATTACATTGATGTTAAAGGTCAAAGACAGCTATTTCATCAGTTTGAGATACTAATGTCTGGTTACATATTACTATTAAAGGCCACAGGACATATTTTAATGTAAGATGCTATAGTATGCATATTGTATCCATATTAAAAGCTGCAGGGCAGATGTTATGTTTATTTTAGAAGTTATAGTATGGGCATTATATTAGTATGGAAGGTCACAGCACAGCTATTTTATTAGTGTTAGATGTGACAATATGCATGTATTAATGTTAAAGGCCACAGAGCAGATATCAGTTTTCTAGGATTTAATATGGATATCATATCAAGAATAAGGGCCACAGGGCAGTTGCTATATTAGCTTTAGAGACCACAGAATTGATATTTGACTAACATTGAAGTCTGTCAGTATTTATATTAGTTTTAGATGCTACACTATGAAGATTATATTAATATTAAAAGGCAGAGAGATAGTATTACATTAGTTTTACATGCTATAATATGAATATTACATTAGCATTAAAGGTCACAGGGAAGCTATTAGTTTTAGATGTTGAGGTATGGATTTAAATTAATAATGAAAGCCAAGGGCAGATATTATGTTACTTTTACACTGTATAGTAAACATGTTATATTAATATAAAAGTTCAAACATCAGCTATTATTTTAGCCTTGGACACAATAATATGTATATCATATTAGGATATAAGGTTACAGAACATATATTACATTAGTTTAAACAGTTTAAGTAGAGATATTACATTAAATAAAGACTACATATCACATTTGATGTTAGGTTTTGATTCTATAGCAAGGATAGTACATTAATATCAAAGGCCCAATGTATCCACTGTATTAGTTTAAGATGCTGTAATACAGATATTACATTACTATTCATAGCCACAGGGCAGCTATTCTATTTACTTGAGATATCAGAGTATGGATATTATTTTTCTACAAAAGGATAGAGGTCAGTTATTACATTAGTTTTGGATTTTATAGCATGGATATAGTATGAATATTAATAGTTACAGGACAGATATTGTATTAATTTTAGATGCTTTATTATGGATATTACATAAATACCAGAGGCCACAGGACAGGTATGTATTAATTTCAAAGAATGCAATACATTTATCATATTAACATTAAAGGCCACAAGTCATCCCTTATACTAGTTTTAGATCCTAGAGCAGGGATTAATATTAGTACTAAGGGCACAGGATATAGATGGTATTAAGATGTCATATTATAGATATTATATTAATGTTTAAGTTCATAAGGCACCTATTATATTAGGTAGACATTCTTTCATATGGATATTAAGTTAATATTAAAGAACACATGGCATCTATTATGCTAACTTGAGAAGCTGTAGGATACATAGCCTATTTAAAGGTCACAGGCAGCTAATATATTAGTATGAGATTCTGTAGTCTGGCTATTACAGCAATATCAAGGGTCACTGGTCACTATTACATCAATGTAGTTATAGAGGCTATGTAATGTATATCACATAAGTATTAAGGGCTGCAGGTAGTTATTATATTCACATTAGACACTTTGGTTTGGATATCATATTAGTATTAGAGGTAAATATACTGGAGGTTGGTGCTATTGATGGATATTACACTTACTAATGTAAAGGACACAGGGGCATCTATTAGATTAGATGTGATGAGACAATTTGTATAGTACATTAGTTTTAAGGTACACAGGACCTTAGATTGAAATGGTACATTACATATATAATATTACTGTAAAAGATAGCAGTGCAGCTATTGTATTAGTGTTGGATGCTATAGTATGGATATTTAGTTCATATAAATACCACAACACAGCTCTTTTATTAATTTTTTATACTATGGAATGAGTATTATAATATTTTTAAAGCCACAGAACAACTACTACATTAGTTTTAAATGGCAAAGGATGGACATCTGTAGTATTAAAGACCAAAGAATATAATACCTATTCTATTAGCTTTAGATTTTACAGAATGGATATCATTAGTATTAAAGATCACAGAGCATCCATTATAAAATTTCAGTACCATAGTGAGTCTCAACTAGTATTGAAGGTCACACAGAAGCTATTATACTAGTTTTAGAGGCCACAATATGCATACTATATTACTATGAAAGGCCACATAGCATCCATAACAGCAGTTTTTGATGGTGTAGTATGGATATTGTATTACCATTAAAGACCATGGACAACTATTGTATCAGTTTCTGGGAACACAGTATTGATATATTACAGTTAAAGGCCTCAGAGAAGTTATTATACTAGTGTTAGATGCTATGGTATGGATATAATATGCTTATCATAGGACACATGGAAGTTATTTTATTAGTTTTAGATGTTACACTATGGATATTATAGTAGGACTAAACCAAAAGTCAGGTATTATATTGAATTTAGAAGCTCTAGCATGGACAGTACATTATTATTGAAGTCCACAGACCAGCTATTAGAATATTTAAGATGCTATTACATTAGTTTAAGATTAAATATTATAGATATTGTATTACTCTGAAAGGCCAGGGGTACCTATTTTATCAAATATAAGTGCTCTACTATGGAGATTACATTAGTACTAAAGTCCACTGGACAAATATTACATTAGCATTAGCTGCTATAGTATGAATATTATATCAGTGTGAAATGCCATAGGCAGTTCTTATATTAGTTTTAGATGCCATATAACAGATATCATGTTTCTATGAAAGGTCACAGGACAGCAAGTATATATGTATAAGATGCTATAGTGTGAAGATTACTTCAATATTAAAGGCCATGGGACAGCTATTATATTAGTTTAACATGCAATAGCATTGATATTTCATTGTTGTTAAGGGGCATGGAGATGCTATAAATTACCTTTAGATGCTAGAGTATGAATATTACCTTAATCTTAAAGGCCACAGGGTTGCTATTATATCAAACCCTTCATCCTTTTCATGGGGTGACACAATGGCCTTGACAGATGTCCTCCATTGATCAGGTGACTCCTACACTCGCTTCTAAGTTCATTCCTAATTTCTTTTTCACTTCTGTGTTTTCTACCTCTTGTTCTTTTCTATGAGTAACATTTTTGTTTAGATTTTTAAAACATTTTGAGCCAGGTGTGGTGGTACACACCTCCAATATGAGCTACTCTGGGAGGTTAAGGCAGGAGGGTCACATGTTTGGGAAACCCACCTGGGCAGTTTAATGACAAGTCTCAAAGTAAAAATGGCTGGGGATGTTGCTCAGTGGTGGAGCACTGGCAGTGTGAGGGAGGCCCTGGGGTCAAACCCCATCACCACAAAATAAAGTAAAACATTATTTTAAAATAATTATAGTCTCCCAGGAAGTTGGTAAAATAATACATTTTGTATACTCTTCACCCAGTTTCCTTAAGTGGCATTGTTTTACATAACTAATACTAAACCAGGATATTGACTGTGCTGTGACTGGTTATGAAAGGGAAATGTTCTTGTAAAAGCAAACCGGTTTTACCATATGTTTATTGACAGTGATTGGATATAACTTGGAAGGAGAATCAAGTCCTGATCTCAAAATCTATAGCTAATTGCAATCCTGTTGATGTTATACTTTAGGTAGCCTGAGAACAAAGATTTTTGTAAAGAAATATATTTAAATATGTAGTTGGTGATTAAGCTAGATTATGGCAATCACACCTTTTAAGCTAAAATATCAGAGGAATGAGACTTCCACCCTCATCTTGGTGGCCTTGTGCTAGTTAATAAAAACAAGATATGAAACAAACAAACAAAAACAACAACAACAACAAAAACCAGATGCATTGGACAGAAACTGGGAGTGTAGCTCAGTGGCAGACAACTCACCTGGATCCTGTGATGCAGTGAGGATGATCCTCACCACCACATGAAAATAAATAAATGAAAATAAGGGAATCATATACATCTGCAGCTAAAAATAAATAAATAGATAAATAAATAAACAATATCTAAAATATGTATGTGTATATATGTATATATATATATATAAACACATATGTATATATATAACATCATTCTAAAAAATGCATTGGGCACACTTAATTGTCAGATGAAAGGTTTTTTAAATAGAAATTTGTGTATTATTGATTAATTAATTAATTAATGCATTTATTTTTGTACCAGGGATTGAACCCAGGGGTGCTTTACCACTAAGCTACACCCCGGCACTTTTTGTTACTTTATTTAGAGATAGGGTCTAAGCTGCTTAGGGCCTCACTTTCAGCTTATAAGTTTTCTGCCTCAGCCTCCGAAGCCACTGGGATTACAGGTATTCCCCACCATACCCAGCCACCCATAACTAACTGAATAGATAAATAAATGAGTTGAGTGGAAAGTGCTTGTGCAGCAGAATTTCAGATAATTGGGGCACACACTCAGCCATCAAGAGGTGGAGTTACAGCTGGTAGAGTGCTTGCCTCGCAAGCACAAGGCCTTGAGTTCAATCCCCAGTACCGGGGAAAAAAAAAAAAAAAAGAAAAGAGGTAGAGTTAACTTCCTGTTCCTTATGTGCAGGCCAGGCAGGGTTGACTTCCTCCAGAAGATCACAGACAACGTGGACACACAGAGACAAAAATTTCCCAATGAGAAACCTGAAAGGCCCTGCCTCAGCCAGGTGAGCAGTCAGTACTAACAGGAATTCCCCTTCAGGGCCTGAAAACACAGAGATGCTGTCCACTTCTGTGACCTGCCCCTCCCAGACCCACATCCCCAGGATGAATATGAAGATAAAATTAAACCCCAATAGAAAATGATGTAAAAAGAAAGTACCTGAAAGGTCCTTCTCAACCTTGTTAAGGCCATCGGAACAATGGAGATCTGAGAAACTGTTCACCCACAAAGAGAAGTCTTTAGGGACAGGAACTGAATGTGATTTGGGATACTGGATGGACTCCTGGAACAGGAAGAGGCAGAATTGAGAATCCAAAGGAAATGCAACTGCATTTAGTGATAGCACACTAGTGTTTGTTCTTCATGACACCTTTCCTAGGATGTTAACCATCAGAGACAGTGCACATAAATCATATCAGAAGAAAAATGAGGAAGAGGCTACCTGGGAAATCTCTGCATTTTCTTTGCAATTTCTGTATAAAGATAAAATCTACTCAAAAATCAATCCTTAAGACATGGCAGGCTGGGGAGATAACTCAGTCGGTAGAGTGCTTGCCTTCCAAGCACAAAGCCCTGGGTTCAATCCCCAAAATTGTGGAAAAAAAAAATGGTTACATGTTTTTAAACACTTTGTTGTTTATACAATTATAATTGCTGATAAATGACATTCTAACTAGTTCTGTATTTTACTATGAATTCAAAAAGTACTTTAACAGAAAAGTAAACTATTTCACCTAATAAATGATTCAAGGTAGTGCCACTTTTACAGGTTTTATGTTGAAATAAGAACACACAAAGGTCAACTTATATTTTTTATGCAGCCACTTGGTACTAGTTGTGCCTTCTAAAACTTGACCACTTTGCACTAAAATAACATTTTAGAGACTATTTCAACTCATGACTGAACTTCCTCAACAGAGGGAGTTTAACTGTGACTATATAAGTTATTCCAATGAATCCTTGTCCTATTTTTATTTCTATTCATACTCTTTAGCAGTAATAGATTCAAAATGTTCATTTGACTAATATTCAAAGAGAAGAAAAAGATAGACAGGATTGGCAACCACAGAGGATGATGCCTTGTGAGAAGAAGAGGTAAGAAGGACACCAGAGTCCATTACCTCCATGATGCTCTGCAGGAAGTGAAGAAACTGGGGAAACATAGGCCATGGATGATCTTAGATGCTGCTATGTTTTGGAAAATTACTTTTCCTTTTAGAAATAACAAACCATTATTGGAGATCCAAAATCTTGAATGGTTCCAAATTGAGTTGAACTTCTAAGTGATTTTATTATCACTCTAATCTGGCCATAAAATTTATGATAACTAAAAGATCTAGTTGCTGGGATGCAGTTCAACAGAAGAGCACTTGTCTAGCATGCAGGAGGCCCTGGGTTCAACCTCCAGCACCACACACACAAAAAAAAAAACTATGTCTTAATTACATAATCAAGTACAAAATGAATAATCACTTCTTCTAGCAAAACATGTTAGACCTGAAATAGTGTACACTATCAAAATAAAAATATTCCCTCAGAGTGGATCGCACACCTAGACTATCATGAATGGTAGTGTCTCATCATAAAGTCATAAAGCATGTTCATCTCAAATGTACATCAAAACAACAAAAAAGTCTTTACTGACTGTTGACAAGGGAAAATGGACATGGCCTAGCTTAGGAAAGGACACATTAGAATCATATAATACATCAAATCCTCCATGACAAGTCAGGTACTTTGACACCAAGTGCTGTTACCCCAGCACTTGGCAGGCTAAGGATGGGGGATGACACATTTGGGACCCACCTGGGCAATTAGGCAAAACCCTGTCTCAAAACTAAAACATTTAAATGGCTGGAGATGTATGTAGCTCAGTGCTTGCCTAGCACATGCTACAATGGTCACTTTGTTCAATTCTCACTGCCAAAAAATGGTGCAGGCCAGACATTTGATCACAGAACATGGCAGAAGTCATTATGCCAACCTCCCAAAATGCTCAAAACTAAATTGCACTGTGTTCAGCTCATGATATAATGTGTTAAACCCCTGCTTCTACTATTTCAAATTTGATGATGTTTCAAATATAATAAAAATTGTATATTCTTTGATAATAAATTCAACAAATATGAGAGTTATACCTGACTTTGATATGAAAGCCACAGGGGCACTGGTATTATGATAAAACTTAGTCACAACACTTCCTGTCACAATAGGCCTATCCCCCTCATGGCAAGGAATAAGAGAAAATCTTCCTGATGAATGTACAACTTTAGGAAGACAAATGGTTACTCTTTCTAAGTTTGAAAATTAGAAAAGAAAATGATTTTCAAAAGATTGTCTTTATAAATATGTCAGAATTACAAAAAGCATCTGCTGTCTTGTCTCTTAAATACTTAATGATTTGAGTCCTGAGGAAATTTCATAGAGTGGTTTTAAATATCATGCCATATAATAGCTGACATTAAACATATCACCATTCTGTTTCTATCTTCTAATAAGGTTTGAATTTTTTCTTAGAATAAAGTCATCTTAATTAGGAAGATTGATTGTGGTGTGTGTGTGTGTGTGTGTGTGTGTGTGTGTGTATGCACCCACACTGCTGAGAACCAAGCCAGGGCTCTCACATGCTAAGTAAGTGTTCTGCCACATGACTGTGCACACAGTTGACCCACCCTGAGCAGTCTTCTGGTAATTCCCCAAGTGGCTCTGCCCTTCCCCCTAGCACACCCCAACCCCCAACCCACTCTGCTCTGCCTTGCTACTCCTTGCCCTGCATTGCACTACCTTGTCCTGCCCCGCAGTGCCTGACCTTCTCCTGACCCAAGAGTTACCTGACCTGAGAGTAGTGACCTTACCAAGATAGGTGCATCACCGATGGCAGTCATTGTCACAGAATGGGTCCAGCATGTGGAGTCCCTGGCCTCTCGTAGGTCTGTGCCCAGCCCCTGAGGCCTTCCTGTCCAGAATCCCTGACCTTCAGGTCTATAGCCCTGGGGTCAGTCTCAGATCGAGCTCCCATGGCCCCAAGACACACCAACCTGAGACCCCAAGGAGGATGGAGGCCTTCCCTGAGGGTGGCCTGACCCCCTGACCTGAGGCATGCGGAGTATCCTGACCCAGGGGCAGCGGGGGAGGCGGCCTTCCCCTGAGGCAGCCACGTTGCCCAGGGGGCCTTACCTGAGTGGCGGTAGGAGGCATTCCCTGGGGGCAGCAGCCTTACTGGAGGGAGGCCGCCTTTCCTGAGGGTGGCCTTCCCTGAGGGCAGGGCGGTTGTCCGGCGACCACAGGGGCATGTGCTCCAGACAATATTTCTCCACCAGCACTGAAGCAGCCAGATGTCAACACCAGACACGAAGTGGGGCCTCCAGAGCTCTGGCACACACGAAGTGGGGAGGTCTGGACCTGCGCTGCACATCTGCCTGTGCAGCCCCACCTGTCTCAGCTGCCTGAGAGCTGGGCATGTGCAAAAAGCAGGGCGGTGTGGGCACGTCCCTGTGTGGCTCCACCAGCTGTGGACTTGCAGCATGTGTCTGAGTCCTGAACCACGGGACTGGAGGCGCCAGGAGGGAGGAGATTCCGCGAGAGTGAAGGGCTGCCCCGCGCCCTCCTGCCCTTGTCTGGGCACTGGTGAGCACGCTGGATGCACTGATGGTGGTGCCCAGTCCAGCTGGTGAGCTGGCGGTACAGCAGCAGAGGATGGCATGAGCCATGCACCCCGGACTGAGACTGAGCAGCCCGAATGGAGGACAAACCTGGCTCAGTCGTGTAGTGGGAACCTCCTTCAAAGGACAGGATGAGCCCTTTGTTAATCCCCACTTTGGCATGCTACCTGGAGTGAGTGTGCCTTGTCTCACACAGCTCGACTTCACCTGTGTCCCTGCATCCTCTGGCAGGGAGACCACCAGTAGGATACCTTATTTGTGGTGATGAAGTTTATAGTGGTGCTTATTGACGGTCACTGTGATAAGCATCATTATTGTCACTGTTAGTCAACCATTGTATGAAAGGTTCCAAGGAGCACAGAATTAGACCTATCCTTGCAAATGGGCTCTTAAGTAAGGAATGAAAGAGGGACACCTCCCTGGGCTCCCTAGGAGAAATGCATTCTGGGGAACAGCAACACCCAGTTCCCCAGTGGTCAGGAGTTTTGGGATTTGGTGAAGTCCAACATGGTACCTTGAGCACATTAGAAAAATGGAAGTAGTAGTTTCCTAGTAAGGAAGTTGGCTGCTTTGTTCTGGCTCTACTGTTAATGAGTCATAAAGGCAGGCAAAGGGGAGAGGCTGGATAGGTTTTGCTTTCTTTTATTGGCACACAGACAATTTTGAATGTTAATGCATTAATAAATCAAATCTCTTCAAGAGCTAAAGTAGCCCCTGAAATATATGCTATGCAGAAAGGTCAACCTCAAGAGCATTTGGGTCTCACAGTTACTTGGAAATCCAGACTCAGATCTGGCAAAATGATCTAGGTGTAGCTTGGCCATGGTCCTGCATGATGACATGCCCCTCTGCAGGCGTTCACGAGCCGCTGGGTCACTGTGGCATCCTGGGCACACTTGCTAGCACTTGCTTCCACAAACCTGCTCTCTGTGGAGGCATCAACAATGCCAGCCTGTACCCTGAGAGTAGCAGCTCCAGTGAGGGACGATTTCCACCCACAGAGGCTATTTGGCAGTGTCTGGGAATGTAACTGACATCATACAGGTTTGTTTCTGTGACAATATTATTCTGTGTGCTCAGCATTTTTTTTTAATTGACTGAATCTTACCAGTGCCACTACAGACCTGCCTGTGGTGTGGGAGATCACTGGGTTTGGGGAAGGAAAACCTTCAGCCCCGCAGGTCCTGGTTGTACACACAGCCTTTCACTTTCTGCCCCAGTATTTTCTCCTGTGCATAATTGGGAAGAAGAATGACAGTGCTCCTGGCCTATTAAGAATGAAGGAATCTATGTTGGTTCCACAATCCGGCTATTGTGAATGTGAACATTGTTGTGGTTGTATCTCTGTAGTATGCTGATTTTAAGTCCTTTGGGTATAGACCTGGGAGTGGGATAGCTGGGTCAAATGGTGGGTCCATTCCAAGTTTTCTAAGGAATCTCAACACTGCTTTCCAGAGTAGCTGCACTAATTTGCTGCCCCACAAGCTATGTATGAGTGTACCTTTTTTCCCACATCCTCGCCAACATCTATTGTTGCTTGTATTCTTGATAATTGCCATTCTAATTGGGATGAGATGGAATCTTAGGATAGTTTTGATTTGCATTTCTCTTATTACTAAAGATGGTGAACATTTTTTCATATATTTGTTGATTGCTTGTAGATCTTCTGTGAAGTGTCTGTTCATATCCTTAGACCATTTGTTGATTGGGTTATTTGTATTCTTGGTGTAGAGTTTTATGAGTTCTTTATATACTCTGGAATTAGTGTTCTATCTGAAGTATGAGTGGTAAAGATTTTCTCCCACTCTGTAGGCTTCTCTCTTCGCATTGTTGATAGTTTCATTTGCTGAGAGAAAGCTACTTAGTTTGATTCTGTCCCATTTATTGACTCTTGCTTTTATATCTTGTGCTATGGGAGTCATGTTAAGGAAGTCTGATCCTAAGCCAACAAGTTGAAGATTTGGACCTACTTTTTCTTCTATAAGATGCAGGGTCTCTGGTCTGATTTCAAGGTCCTTGATCCATTGTGAGTTGATTGTTTTGCAAGCTGAAAGATAGAGGTTTATTTTCATTCTGTTGCATATGAATTTCCAGTTTTCCCAGCAACATTTGTTGAAGAAGCTATCTTTTCTCCATTGCATATTTTTGGCACCTTTGTCTAGTATTAGAAAATTGTATTTATTTGGGTTTGTGCCAGTGTTCTCTATTCTGTACCATTGATCTATCTGTCTATTTTCATGCCAATACCATGCAGTTTTTGTTACTATTGTTTGTAGTAGAGTTGAAGGTCTGGCATTGTGATACCCCCTGCTTCCCTCTTCCTGCTAAGGATTGCTTTAGCTATTCTCAGGTTTCTTATTCTTCCAGATGAATTTCATGATTGCTTTCTCTATTTCTGTTAGGTACATCATTGGGATTTTAATTGGAATTACATTGATTCTGTATAGCACTTTTGGTAGTATGACCATTTTGACAATATTAATTCTGCCTATCCAAGAACATGGGAGATCTTTCCATCTTCTAAGGTTCATTTAATGTATTTCTTTAGTGTTCTGTAGTTCTCATTGTAGAGGTCTTTCACCTCTTTTGTGAGATTGATTCCCAAGTTTTTTTTTTTTTTTGATGCTATTTTGAATGGGGTAGTTCTCCTAACTTCTGTTTCTGAAGATTTATCACTTATGCATAAAAATGCATTGGATTTATGAGCATTCATAGTTGCTAAATTCACAATAGCCAGATTGTGGAACCAACCTAGATGTCCCTGAATTGATGAATGAATAAAGAAACTGTGGTATGTATATACCATGGAATATTACTCAGCCATAAAGAATAATAAAATTATGGCATTTTCAGACAATTGGATGCAGTTGGAGAATATCATGCTAAGTGAGATAAGCCAATCTCAAAAAACCAAGGAACAAATGATCTCACTGATAAGTGTATGTTAACACATATAGGGGGTGGGAAGGGGCAAGAATGGAGGAAGAAGGGACTCTATAGAAAAGTAAGAGGGGTGGGGAGGGGTGGTGGTGAGAAAAAAATAACACAATGAATCAAAAACTATTACCCTAGGTAAATGTAACATATGATTACATTTGATTACACACATGTTATGCCTCTACTGCATGTAAAAACAGAGAAACAAGATGTATCCCATTTGTTTACAATAAAAATGAATTAAAAATAAAAAGATGAAGGCCTCCTCAGGCTTACCAGGATGGCTTCACTCTCACTTTGTTTCCAGCTGATCTTTGAGCTTTTTTACTTATTATGCTGCTCAACTTTTCTGAAATTCAAAGAAAAAAAGTATTATCTAGGGCAAGCCCATGATGACTCAGAGAAGTTTAGTGTCTTGGCCAAGACCAGAGAGCAGACATGACCAGGTGTGAAACCGGGTCTCATGGCCAGTCCCCTGTGCCCCAAGCATGCTGTCTTAAGAGGGCCTGTTGATGTCTGGGGAGCACCAGCAAAGTGTGAGCTGGGCTCTCACTGTCAGAGAGCAGTTCTTGCTGATTTTACTGTATTTATTTTTTTTCAGTAAGTTGCCCAATGGGGAAACAGATCTCTTATGGAATGACCATTCAGTTGAGAAGTCTGGCATTGCTGCTTTACATCACACACACTGTTGTGTGACACAAAAAGCCCTTGGCTAGGATGGGTTGGTTGTTCCATGTCCAACAGGAAGACATTCCTCTTCCATCTCATGTGGTACACTGAAGCTGGTGGCTCTCTCTGGAAGGGTGGCTGACTCACTCTGTACAAGAGATGGTCACATCATGGGCCCCTTGTTGGAAATTACAATGAAGGTCTTGTTACAACACCTAACTGTGACTGGAGGGGACATTGGGGACTCCCTGGAGGTGCAGAGATAGTCCCACCACACATCCACATCTGTTGGCCAGAGGGCAAGGATTTCCCAAATTCATGCATGGCCTTCAGAGGACCATTTGTTCATCCACTTTTTCTAACACTCTGAAGTAGTTGTCTGGAAACCAGGGCCTGGTGTGAACTTTTCCTCCATGAACATGTTTCTTTTGTATGTTAGGACTTTACTTCAAGAACAGACTCTTCCTGGCCTTGCTTTGGCTCTTGCAGGCTTGTTGCCTCAGGGAAGTTTGTGGCCTGTAATTCAGGGACCTCAATAGTCCTTGACCTTTGGAGAGACTCAGATCAGTTATTGCCATACATCTCGGTAGGTTTCCCAATTCTTGGGATTTGGATTTTGTTCTCTGTGATCACTAGATGAAGAGTTCTTCCTTTTTTAACTTTACCTTCCCACTTCCTTTCTTTCCCTCCTTTCCAGAAGGTGATGGGTACCAGAGCTAGATGAACTTAGGCAGGAGTTTGGTGGAGACCCAGGCCCTTGGGCCTCTCTTTCTCGGTGCCAACCTCAGGACTGGGCACTCTTGAACCAGAGGGGAGACCTGTTGGAGATGAGCCAGGTTTCTTCTCAGTTTCCTGGTAAAAACCTGTGTCCACTGGTCTCTGGTGAGGGGACCGGAGCTGTTGGTGTGTGCCAAAGTCCTTGGCAAACTTGATTATGTTGAGTTGTCCATTGTGTTCTCTATAACAGTGATCTTGCTTTCTCCTGACTTTTGAAGGGCTACCTGGGCTGCCACATTTTCCGTGAAGAGCCTCATACCTGAAATAGCTTACATTTGTGTAGAACCCTGAACTGTACAGCACATTTCATTCACAGGATCAGATTTGACCTTTAAAGCCACTGAGGTAGAAGGAGAGGTATCCTTATTCCCCTTGAACACCAAGTGAAGGAGGTGCCATCACCCAGGTGGTCCAACGGGCCTGCATGAGTTCTGGTCTGGCCACTGCTGGTCCTGCTGCTGAACAGCACCTGTGTGCTCCACACCCTGGTTCTGTCTCCTCTTCTACTGGATTCCATCAGAGAAGCAGCTTCTTCCACTTCCATTCTCTCCCACCATAACTCTACTCCCCTGAGTCCAGTGTGAACCCCAGTCTCTGTGATTCTTTCTTGACAGAAATCAAGATTGGACCACAGTCTTCTCCCACCTGGCCATAACTGGTCCTTGATTTTACTTCCTGTCTTTCTTGTGACCAGTCTGCGACTGCTGGGCTCATGTTTAGCTTGTTATTTTACAGATTCCCATGTGAATATTTTGTCTGTGGCCTCTTCTTAATTTTAGTCCTTTCTGGGGAAGGGTTAATAGTTCAAAACCATTATTTTTCTTTTAAGAGTGGAGACTTACAAAAGCTGCTTGGCAGGGACTGGAGCCCAGCATGGCACAGGACACCTGGTGACTCACCACTTGCCCTGTGCGATGAGTGTGAGGCTCAGGGAGCTGAGATTGGATGGCAGAGTCCTCCAAATATGCCCAGGTTGGCTGTGCACCCTGGCTGGCCATGCACCCCAGGGCCTTCTCTGCCTGTTTTTTCTATTGGTTTGATAAGCAAAGAACAGAATTTATATAATGTCCTTCCACATTTCTTCTCTTAAAAAGCTTCAGTGCTCTTTTGAAACAAACCAAAAAACATTGAAGCTAGTGAGTGTGCAACTCGGACCATAGGACAACTCTTTTTCAAAAGTGAATTTTAATTCAGAGCTGCTGGTAAGAGGAAGGGTCATGGCCAGGCCCCCTGACCACCGGAGTCATCTTTCCACTGCCCAGCACTTTGATATGATGCTCTATTGTCCCAGTCTGGAGGTTGTCCCTTTTGAACAAACACCCCGGGCAGAATCATGGAGAACTTGGGTACTGGAGCAGGGTACTGAATCAGACATGTTGCTGCCCTAAGGGTGGACCCAGTCCACAACCGTGTCCTGCTCCTCAGCCCAGTCCTGCCTGGCACTCTCTGCCAGGGAGCACAGATGTGGCTTTGGCACATGTCCACTCAGAGGCACTGCTGCTCTGTCTGCCTTAGCGTAGTCTAGCCAACCAGCACCAGGATGGGACACAGTTTGGGGTCTGCTCCCTCTGGGGCCTTCATGTTCTGCATGCAGTGCCCACGATGCCATCCCTCAAGGGGCCCAGCAGTCTGACACATTTTGGCCTCTGGATGACTGACCCAAGCTGATCCAGGAGGGAGCAACCCCGGCACTCCTGGCAGGGGCCAGAGGTGTCACCTTTGTACCTGCAGGACATTTACATATCCCGAGGATGGGCCCTTTTGCTCTCCAGTAGCAGGCTCCTTGCTGAACTTCTGCATGACTGCAGTGGAATCCCAGGCTCCCCATTTAGCAGCAGCCTATGGAGCCCCAGCCAGCCCAGCTCCCAGCTACCATCATTGAAATGACCAGATGGCAACCCCGTGGCTCATGCCCAGGCCTTGGAGGAGCTGCTGCTGCTTCCCAGGGAGCCTCGCTCACTGACAGATGAGCCCCTGGGAATGGGCAGCATTCTACCCACTCAGTGGGAGATGGGAGGCAGGGCCATGGCCAGGTCTCCTGACCACCACAACCATCTCTTCAGTGCCCAGCACTTTGATATGATGCTCTAGTTCCCTTAAGTGGTGGTGGGCTTGCTGTGAACTGTAGCAGAGAAGCATGCTGACTCTTCTCAGGAGGAGGAGTTGGGTAAGGGAACTCCTCTGGCTGTGGGAGGAGGGCCCCAGACTCTGAAGACAGGCCTGCCATTCCCCCAGGTGCCATGCCTGGTGCCACAGCACAGGAACACTTTACCCTCCCTGTCCCTGCTCACTCTGTGCAGACCTGGTACTTCCCTGTTGCTCCAAGATGATGAACTGGGCTTGTTGTATGTGGATGCTCTGAAGTTGGGGCACCCTCACCGCTGGTTCACTTTCCCTGAGTTTGTTCTAGAGGGACCTGAGTACCTTTGACAGGGGAGTTAGATAGGACATTGCCCTCCTCTTCCACACCCAGGGCAGAACCAGTTCCTTCCAGATCCTGATTGGGGGCCTACCATCTTCCTCTCAGTCACACACCTAGTATTGATGCTGGGGAAAGCTAATCCTCAATGGTAATCCATTTAGGTAAAGCTGTTAGTTAAAAAAATCATCTGTTTACCTTCCCTTCTGCTGGAGGAGAGGTAGTGCAAGTCTTCTGTCTGAGGTTCCACTCTTGACTGAGGGGACTCCTCACAGTGGCCTTGGGAGAGAAGCTGCCTGACCAGTTCTGTCCCCCTGTTCACAGGGCACAGGTGGGCTGAAGGAAAGAGCTTCTAGAATGGAGGAAGGACTGCCAAGGTGCCTGCCACACCCACCACCCCAGCCAGGTCTGACTCTGCCCTGGACTGTGTGTCCTTCTCTTTACTCTACTTGAATTTGGTCTTTACTTCAGCACTCGAGGGAAAATGCTCCACAAGGGTTACTGTAGTAGGGTTTTGATTTTTTAATGTTCTTGCTTATTTGAATTGCTGGAACAGAGTTTGGCTGTGCAGGCAGAGGCCCCCACCTGTAGTTGCACCCTACACGTACACAAGGCCATGGGTACCTAGCGGGTCAGCCACCCCAACCCATTTTTGCCTCTGGCTCCACCTTTCCCACCCCACTCAGAAAGTGCAGCCAAATTGCCTGCCTGCACAAAAGGCTCTGCCTTTGAGGGGAGCTCTCTAGGCACCTAATTTCTTTCAGACTTCTTTCTGTCCTCAGAGGTCCCCAAAGGTACTTGTAGAATGTGTGCTGTTAAATGGTTGTAAATTAGGGGCTGAGTGTGTGGAGTATTAATGAAGGCTGAGATTGTAACCATTCCATCCCCAGGCTTGCTGGGCTCATTCCAAGGAGTCCCTCACTGATGCCCGATTTTCTGAGTATCAGGTTTCAGCCTGGCTTTCTTCTCTTTTTTTCTGTCCTTCCCCTGCAGCTGTTTTCCCTATCCCTTCTTGTTGCCCATCTCTTCCCTTCCTTCCTCCAAACCCACTCCCTGTCCTTTCCTATGTTTCTAGAAGCCATCATGAGGAACAGAGTGGGATAAGGAGACCAGGGAAGCCTTTCTTTCTTCCTGCGTGTGGCTGCTCAAAAGAGCTTATTCCACTTTTTTTTGGGGGGGGGTGTTTACCTCATTTCTTTCTCTTGAAGTCGAAGTCAGAATTGATGCATGTAAAAGGCAGGAAGTTTGAATAACTGCTTGAGTGAACATGGAAAAATTTCAGCTCTGCCCCCTGTATTAGAAACTAACATTAGACAAGTATAATGCAACTTGGTCCTGGAGGCCTCAGCCAGAGGTGTCCCAGGAACCACCACAGTGCTGATATATTGTCTTTATACTTGGCAAGGGGGAGCTTTGTTTTAAGCAGCTCCATTATGTGGGCATGTAGAGTCCAGGCTAACCACACAGAAAAGATTCCCACATTTCCACAAGTCTGCACATGATTCCATGAGGTGTGTGTCTAAGCAGCAGTGTGCAAGCTGCACAGGACAGGTTCTTTCTAGACAGTGGATTTCAGAGCTTGATTCAGGAGTGATCACCTTTATTCATAACCCTCTTCTGCTCAGAGTACTTCCCACCAATTTCAGGGAGAGCACCTCTGCATCTGCTCTTGTGTATTCCATTTTTCCTAGCAATGCCAATTGTGCACATGCTGAGCATTAAGTTTGATCTGCTGGGCTTTTAGTTAGTAAATATGAATGGCACCTGTGAAATAATAACAGGTAATTTCAAGCACATATCCCTTGGCAGACATGGAGCCAGACACTCCAGGCATCATCTCATGTAATTCTGTTCTCATTCCCCTTTCAGGAGGGATTGAGGGTGGCTGGGACTGCCTATTGGCCAGGCAGCATGGCCACTCCTTGCCTCTGCACCCACCTTGCAGCACCCTAACCCCACAGTGATCTCCTTACTCTCAAGCTTACAGTGTGACTTCTGAGGTCCCTTCTACTCTGATAGCAATTCATTCATCACTTAGTAGGCACACGTATTGAACACCTGCTGGGTACCAGGATGATAGCCCTGCCATTCAGGGCAGTACTTGCTGACAGCTGCTTGTCACAAGAGCTCATGATTTAGCCTTAACAAATCAGGAGGGGACATGGCCCCTCACTTTGTCCTGTGAGACATTGCTTATGCAGGGCACTTATTACTGTGGCATAAATAACTTATCAAAATAGTCATAAAGAACTTGGCAGATGAAATGAACTTCGGGGAAGACTGCATTAAGTTTTAATAGGAGGGATTCTAGTGATACATAGGATGTGTCCCAGCCTACAACTCCATCTTTCCTCCCAAATCTCTCCTCCCACCTCCTCATATCAAGGACTGATGTTCTTTTCATTTATAAAATACTACATTTTTATATAAATTGTTGTTGAAGTTTCTCACAGTTTCCAAATAAAGAAAGAATGGGAAAAGGTGAGACAAGCATCCTCCTTTGTTGTGTGGTAGAGTGCCTTCTGCATGCTAGGACAGTGCATGGTAGAGCACCTTCTGTATTCCAGGCAGTGTGCCCCATGCAGTATGCCCCATGCAGGATACCAGTGGTCCCAGTGTCAGACTGGTTCCAAGGAACTTGTGTGCTGGCAGGCAGACAGGAAGAAGTCCCAGGACAGTGTGGTGGAGACTTGGATGGTCATGGGAGCATGCAGGATCTGTGAGGTCATGTGATGATGGTGAGATGGTTGCAGGAGTCCCCTATAAAGAGGGGACACACAGCAGGCAGTTTGCTGTGAGTAGGAGTCACCTAGGGGAGGGCTGCAAGGGGTTGGGCAGCAGGACATTTTTGTGAAAATACTTCTGCTCTCTGAAGGATGGCTTTCCTCCCTCTAGCCTGCCACAGCACAGCCCCCAGGACTGTGAAGTGGGTTGAGGGTCCACAAGCAGATGGGCATGCCTCAGCCAGGCTTGTGGGTTCGGCCTCCATAGGACTCCTGAAGCAGAGGGCTCCCTGTGGCCAGGGCAGCAGGACTGATGGCCTCTGCTGTTCGTGTTGTGTGCACAGCGCCATCCCGCAGATCCAGGCACCTGGGTTTGAAATGTTGGGTGATTTACAAAGCCTCCCCATAAAAAGTGGCTGACCAAGTATGTGAACAGTAAAACTATTAAATTAATAATTATGTATCGAGCATTTAAATTATGTAGGGTCCTGGGTTCACATACTCCAGTTTGCCCTGGGGTATCTAATAGCCAGTTTAAAGAAATCAACTTTTAAAAGGCTTTATAAAGTGAAGAGCATTTATCTGCCTACCAAGTCCCTCTTATGCTGTATCCTCAAAAGCAGGTCTTGATGGTGCCTCTTTGTGGAAGCAATTTATCAGCAATTAGCATTCATTTCTCATGAAGCTTTACAATTTTGTTTTTCACTAAGTTCTTTAAATTCAGACCCTCTTGTAATGCATTCCAGTCTCCCTGGTCAGGAAGGCTTTTCTGTAGGTACACTCTTTTCTATAACAACATGCATGTTGATGGTGACTATGGAGAAGGGTGTGAGCTGGGTAGGAATGATTCCTTTCAGCTTTTGGAGATTTAAAAAAATCACTCATTATTCAGGAGTTATGATTTTTGGGTGTATTTGAAACAACTCTCATCTCAACTTAGTTGCTAAGTGAATCCTGCAGCCCATCTAGGATTCCTAGTATCTGGGTGTTCTCTTTGCTTGCCACTGGATCTCACCTGCTCTGAGGGCAGGGGCTTTGTGACTGCGTGTTTCCAGCAGCCAGACCCCTCCTGCAGGCAAGGGGCCTACTTATTTAATGAATAAACAAAATGTTGGTTCCCTTTTTGTGCATGGGAACTTATGATCCTTGCAATTTTGTAAAGTGGATCATGTTGACCTTAACACTGCCTGGCATCCAGCTTGCTTTTACTGAAGAAAAATCTGAGTCCTGTGGGGTCCTTCATTTAGTTGGGAAGTGAGTTATGACCTCGCCTTGAGGTGCTGGGAGGTGGGTTGAGGTGACCCTGGCATGAGGTGTCCAGAATCAGAGTGGGGCAGAGACCAGCTGGTGGGTGGGGGGCCAGGCTGAGTAGCAGAGGCAGGTCCTACCTTGTGCATGGCCTCTCCAGGGCCATGGCAGGCTGAGCAGCCTGGAACCAGTTCATGCCATGCTCAAGATTTGACTTTGAAGGCCACGTGTTTAGTGTTGTCTGAGATTGGGGGGAGCAGGGGCGAGACCACATAGTTTTGGTGACTCTTGGGAGGGTGGATTAAAGTGGTGGGTAAGGGAGGGAAAAGGAATCAGTGAGTTGAGAGGTGGTGTGGAGTGGAGTGAATGAGTTTGAAAAGCTTTTGGTTTGGTTTTGGTTTTGGGACAAGGGGTTGAACCTGAGGGCACTTTACCACTGAGCTACCTTCCCAGTCCTCAGTTATTTTTATTATTTTATTCATTTATTTTATTTTGAGACAGGGTTTCACTAAGTTGCTTAGGGCCTCATTCATTTGCTGAGGCTGGCCTTAAACTTGATCCTCCTGCCTCAGCCTCCAGAGTTGCTGGGATTGCAGATGTGCACTACCATGCTTAGGTAAATTTAAAAGTTGCTAATGGGGAGAGAAGTTAAGTGAGAAGGATGAGTTGATATAAATAGCAAGAATTCTAATTTGCAAGTCTGAATGGGGATGTCTTAATGGATGTCAAGATTATCAGGCTGCAGAGAGCTACCCAGGAGGGTTGGGAGAGGGAGTCAGTGAGCTTGGTTCTGAGTGGCCTGCTGGATGTTGAGGTAGAACTGTCTGGAAGGAAGCTGGACATGTGTCTGGAGTTTCAGAGAGAAATCAGGGCTACAGACAAAAATTTGGGTGCATTGAGCTTGTATATGGAAATTGATGTCTTTAAAGGGAATTTGATGATTCAAGAGAGTCTAGACAGAAAAGAACTAGGGCAAAACCCTGACAGAACAAAATTCATTGGACAGGGAGTGGAGAGAATAAGAAAGGAGCAGCAGGGATTATGGAGGAGAGAAAAGAGGAGCAGGAGGGGAGAGGGAGTGGGGGGAGGAGAAGGGAGAAGAGAGTGAGGAGGAGCAGGGAGGAGGGAGGACAGAGAAGAGGAGCAGTAAGGATGAGGGAGGAGAGAGGTGAGGAAGGCATGAGGAAGGAGTGAAGAGGAGTGAGGAGGGAGTGGAGAATGGAGGAGAGTGAGGAGGGAGGATAGAGAGAAGGAAAAGGGAGGAGAGAGTGGGGAGGAGAATGGAGGAGGGAGGAGAGTGGGGAGCAGCAGGAAGGAGGAATGAGAGAATGAGGAGGGAGGAGGAAGTGAGGAGGAAAAGCAGGGAGCAGGGAGGAGAGAAGGGATCAGGGAGGACACCTGTAGTTTCTGCCTCCTTGGAGTGTGGATGGGATGGCACCCCTGGCTCAGGAGGCCCTGCCCACTGCAGCTTCCTCTGGGCTCTTTCATAAACATCTCTTAACAGACCTCCGGTTGCACCTTTCTCTCTGGCCCCTCTGCTCTGTGAAGGCAGGGGCAGCATGAGTGCCCCTTGGTGGTGAGGTCAGAAGAGTAGATGTGTTTAACCATGTTCTGAGTGCTCTGAGCTCAGTCTGAGTGCTCTGAGCTGAGTCTGAGTGCTCTAAGCTGATCCAGGCACAGTGATTCTGGCTTGCATTCAGGATGGAGCCTGGTGGTGACTTCCCTGCCTTTTCCCTTTCTGTATTAGGTACTGGTTCATTCAGTTTTCAGCAGATATGTACCTAGCTCTGGCATGTGCCCCATACTGTGCCAGGTGCTCAGTAACTGCTCATTGAGTAGTTGAGTGGTTAAGAGCTCAGCCTCAGGTTCACACCCAGTCCCACTAACTGAAGGAGTGTGGCTCACACCTGTGAGTGTGCAACTGGGTAGGCACACCTGCCCTCACCCCATCTTTGCATCCAGGGGGAGAGGCTGCACCCCATCTCTGCTGGTGGGAAGGTAATAGAGATGCTTACTGTTTAACCAGGAGGAGAACCCAGGTCTGATTCACACTTCAGCTCCTGAAGTTACAACTTGGCACCATGAAGTGTGACTAGGCTCTTGGGTAACCAAGAGACCCCAATACTCTGGGGTCCAGTGGGATTTTCCACAGAATCTAGTGGGCAACCAGCAGGGACTGGGGTTGGGAACAGTGGGCAGGAGGGAGGGCAGAAATGACTGGCTCCCAGAGGCTTTGTGGCTCCCAGTTCATGATTCATGATTCTTTCTCTGTAGCTAATTTTTGCTAAGTATAAGAATTCCAGGAATCTTTTAGGATCTGGGGAGATGGCTCTCTCCTTATAAAACATCTGCTTTTGGGCTCCTCACAGCTCCAATTTCAGGGGAAAACAGGGGAACAGCATTGATATAAAAAGACATTGCTTCAAACAATGAATCCCGCTTCACTGATTAATGAGAAAATAAATTGAAGGCCAGAGGTGTCGGGCTGCTCAGGAGTCCTCTCTCAGCACTGCCTTCTTTTCTTTCCTGAGAGCCATAAGTTCAGGATGGGAGACCAAGTCATCGGAAGCAGAGTTGAGGTGTCAGTGGATGTGGCTGCTCCCTGTGGCCCACTAGCCTCAGCTGTGGGGTAGTTTTATTTTTGACCAGTGCCTTTTTTCTGGTGGTCATGGACTGAGCACTGAGGGACAGGTGACAGGGCGGGATGAGTTGGGCCTCTGAGGTTGTGCAGGGAATCCTGCAACCCCCTTCTCCATCCCAATTTTCTTTCTCCACCTTCCCCACACTGCTCAGTCCCCACACCACCTCCCTGCATTGCCCCAGGTTTTCAGCCTCTCCCATGGTCCCACCAGTGTGACCCACCTGGAGTTCATGAGACCACCCAGAACCTTTCTGCTGAGTGTGGCAAGAGCCTACAAAGTGGGTTGGGAGGTGAGCAGGCTTCCTGGCAGGTGTTCCTCCTTGGTCAAGGGCTGTGATCTGTGCACCAGATCCAGAGCCCGGTTTGCATCAGGCTCTCTCCATGACACACAGCAGGGCATTGGAGGGATCCAGAAAAGAAGAGTCAGACAAGTCTTGACCATTTTCAACAAAGCAGGACAGTGCAGGGCTGGGGTGTCAGCAGAAAGCCCTCTCTGCAGTAGCAGAAGCAATCAGGAGGCCCCAGGACTGGCACTCATGTGCCTGGGGCTCCAGAAGTCCATCCTTCCTGCACTTTGCCTTTGCTATGGGGGGCCCAGGACTGAGGGCCTGGTGGCCACTCTTCTGCCTGCCCTCCCCATGTCCCTGCTGGCTCTCAGCCCCAGTATGGCTCTCTCTGGCTCTGAGAACAATCCTGGCCACTGAAAGACAGACTTGGAGGACTCGAGCAGTGAGGAAATCAGCTCTGAACTTGCAGGTTGGTCCAGGCCCTCCTCCTCTCTGAAGCAGGGAGGGCTGCTTCCAAGCCTCTGTGGGAAAGCACTTGTGCCAAAAGGCACCACCCACTTTAATTGGGGGAGGTCTCTGTTGTGTCCCAAAGAAAATGTGGTGAGGTTAGCATAAAAGCAGAGTGTGACAACCTGGAACCCAGCAGTCTGTGTGGCTGCTTTCTTAACTGCTGGTGATGCAGCCAGGATGGATCAGGGGTGCTGGAGCAGCCTTTATAAGTGATCACATGATTAGCACCCAAGGGTGGAGTCCCAGGAGAGCCACCAGACCCCATTTGCTGTGTCCAGTACTCTCTGGTTGTGGGGAACTGAGGCCTATCATCCTGAATTGTCATGGGGCTGTCTCCCCTTACTGAGGACCAGTGGACAGTCTAGAGCGCTTGGCCCTCCTGCCAAAAGTAGGCAGTTCTGCCACAGATGGCACATGTGCCTGCTCTGTGCTCCTCCAGGGCTGAGCTGGGAGATGGGGGAAAAGAAGAGAAAATCAAATTAAATGTTTGACCAGTAAAATAAATTCTGTCTCCAGCCAGGCTGGCTTGCATTTGTCTTGCTTTTTATTTCCTGAACTTTCTCTCAACATAAATCCTTTGCCTGGCCTTTCATCTGCAGACAGTCTTTAATCCCCCTGCCAGTGCCCCACCTTAGCTTCTCTGTCCCTGCACCCCTCACCTCCACCCTCCTAGTGCCACTCTGCTCTCCTGGCCCCACCACCCTCCCCTGACTTCCTTTGTCTGGCAGTGTGCAGCATTCCTGGCTGAATGGCTGGATGTGCACTTGGCCTTTCTTGTTGAGATTCCTCCCTTCAGCACTGGGCCATGTTCAGTCTGTCTTTCAAACACGGCTCTGGCCTTCTTGTTCACACAACCACCAGGGGCCTACGTCTCCCTTTGGTTGTCTGTTTAGAAAAGTAAGTCTTGCTCAGGAGAAAAAAGTTTCCCCCAAACTTCACCATCTTGGTCTAACTATTGCTGTCCTTTGTGTCCTGGGGTTGAGAAGACTTGGCTCACTTACTCTGCCTGGAGACTAGGACAAGGGTGGTGGACCTCATGGGAGGTGGGGTGGGAGCAGCCCCTGGACCTGAAGTGGTGGGCATTGGGTCTGCCCTGCACCTGGCCTCCCACTCATTTCTCCAGCTCACTGTAACTCCAGCCCAGCAGACCTGACCTGACCAGGCAACATGATGTCATGTTATTTCTCAGGAAGGAATTTTTTGCCCCAGGTCAGAAGAATGCTAACTGATTTTTGCTGAAATGAACCATGGCATGGTCTAATATATGGGCTCCTGGTTCAAGGAGGGGCCCCAGTGGGCACTCAGGCTAAAGTTGGCAGTTGGAAGCAGGATATTTCCCTGCTTGGTCCCACCTCTGGGTGCTGTTGGGAAGTGCCCTGGTGAGGCAGGCTTGGGAGCCACCCTGTTCCTGCCCTCTCACCACCTCTTCCTTTTCAGTGTGTTGGTACTGAGGTGCTGCCAGCCAAGACAGAACTGGGAAGTGGCACCTGAAAGATGGTGTCTGGGTGACTGCACTGGCCAGGCCTGGCTTCCCTGTTGTGGTGGGCAGTGCTGCATGCCTGGTGGCGGCAGGGCACACTTCTCTCAGTGAGTTGCCCAGGCCTTTTGTGGGTAATACCTGTGGTCCTATGTCTCCAGAAAGACCCTAGTTCTGAGTTTTATGCTTGCTTATTTTGAATCCATAGTTACAAAAGATACTACAGGGAGAATTGCCTGGCACCAATCAGGAATGAACAGGGTTCCCACCTTCATCCCCAGCATCCTTTCTGGTTCTGGGGGCTCCTCAGAGGCCCAGAAGCACAGTGGCAAGAGCACTGGGTACAGAGCCCAGCCCAGAGCCTTCCAGCCCTGTTGTTGATTGAAGAGTGATAATCAAGTTATGTGAGCTCTCTGGCATGTCTGAGGAGCAGGAAACCTTACAGGGTTACTGGGCAGGTTAAATGAATTAATACACAGAGTTTACAGCAGCATGTGGCTCCTGGAGCACCACAGGAGGATTGTCTTAAATAACCTCTTCCAGAAAGAGTTTTTACAAAATATTTTTTATGTATATAAAATATTTGGCACCATGGATTGAACCTAAGGGCACTTTACCACTAAGTCACAACCCTAGCCCATTTTTAAAATTTTATTTAGAGATGGGGTCTCACTAAGTTACTGAGGACCTTGCTAAGTTGCTGAGGCTGGCTTTCAGTTTGTGATCCTCCTGCTTCAGTTTCCTGGGCTTCTGGGATTACAGATGTGTGCAAATGGTATAGTACTGTGCATATTGTTCTAGACCTTACCTTTTTAAAAGATTATTTTTGTCTGCTTGCTTCTTAGCATTTATGTCTCAAAGATTTAGGTGATGGGTTCAGTCCTATGTTCTTATTTTTGTCATAATGTCCTATTAACCTTCTGTGGGCTGGTCATTGAAGTCAGCTCCTGAATGTGCACCTCAGAAACATGCTGGGTGAGGGAGAGGCTCTAGCCCACCATCCACCCCTCCCTCTTCTTAGAGCAGACTGTCCTTTCCTGAGTCTTGGCCTCTACAGGGTGTCCTTTGCCACAAGTGTCCCTCTGAACCTTGCAGACCCACCTATCCTCCCCTGCCACCCAACTCAGATGCCAGGCTGCCACACTGCCACTCTTGACTCTCCAGGTATGCCTGTCAGTCCTGGCTGGCTGTTGGCATCTGCAGGTGTCCATGGGAGCCCCATGCTCTGATGACCCTAGCAGTCAGCACAGTGCCTGGTATGTAGCCCATGTTCCATGGTTTTAACTGATCAGTGAATGGGAACTTCTGGGTGACAACATGAAATTTCCTTGCCTTCTCCATCTCTGGAGAAGTTGCCTTGGGAGGAAACAAAGAAATCAAAGTCCACTTCAGGAGGTGACTGACTTTGAGCCTGAGACAGGGTCTCTCCCAAGCACACTCTGACTAGTGTGGGGTTGCTGCTGGCCTGCCACTCAGGCACTTGCAGACCCCTGGGCTGAGAGAACCTCAGAAGACCTAGAGGCACAACTCTGTCTTGCCCTGAAAAACTTGAGCAGGGAGCCCTCTCTGCCAGGGATGGCCTTCTGGGGGCATTTCTGTGGGATGGATGGTTGGGTTTGAGGACCTAGGAACTGAAGAACCCAGGTCCAGTACAATCCCTAGCATGGTGGTATGAGGGATGGATGTGCGATTCCATTTCTGGGACCTTCTGTGTGGGTGGGGTGTGCATGACCACAATGCAAGGTGTGTTCAGGGTGGTGTTCTCTGGAGATGAGCTGGTGCAAACACATTCATTTTACCTATGGGGAGAGTGAGGCACAGAGACCAGAGGCCTGGCTGAGGACACACCCCTCTCTGGCTGCAGGGCCTGGGAGCTACATCTGAGGACTGTGATACCTGGTGTGTGGCACCATCCACATTCACTCCTACAATCTCTGTGCAGGCTTGCCACCCGCTGGTGGTGGGTATTGCCAGTTTGTGCTCAGAATGTGGCAGCCACTATAAGGCATGGGCTGCACAGGCTTGCAGTTCTCACTGGGCACAGTGAGGATGACCATGTCTTCAGGGCACAGCCAGGCAGCAGTGGCTCTCACCCATGTCCCTGGCTAGCGCAGACCAACACTATTTGCTCTGTGGGGAGAAAGGGAGTTCATGAGCCCCATTTCCACATGAAGTGACCCCTAGGAAAGAGTGGAAGGGGACTGTGCTCCTTTTTCTCTGGTTCACATTCTGAAGTTTGGCCTGCTCTTGTTGAACACAGGATTTCAACTTCTACTTGTGCCTGAAATTATCTTTCATATAACCCTATGAATTTAAAAAAAACAAAGTCACTGCCTTTCTCTCTAGGTTCAATTTTCTTCATCCTAAGAGATAAAGTTATAAAAGGATCCCTGTACACTTCGAGATCAGCATCTCAGCACAGAGAGGGGCTCCCACTGCCTTCTCAGTGCTGAGCACCATTCTGACCTTTGTGATCAACTGACTTCATCAACCTCCGGCCCCCCACTCTGCATGAATGGCTGTGGCCTTGATGTGAGGTGCACTGAACATGACCAGGGTACCAGGCTGACGTGGCTCATGTTGGTTTTCTGGACAGGGACTCTGTGAGAACAGCATTTATTTGTGCCCACCCAGCTAAATAAAGCCCCAAGTCAGTCACAAGTGGCCTGACACAGAGGGGAGTGGGAGAAGGAGTGGAGGGTTGGGCAGGGTGGCAAGTGATCAGAGTCCTGTAACCTGTGGGGTTTGGCCTCCCTCCATGGGATATGACTGGCAAGGTCTTGGAGGTTGGGCCAGGAGTCGGCACTGCCCAGGGCAATGGGAGCTTGGTTACTGGGGTCCTTCCTGGGATCCCCTGTGGTCTCCAGAGGTGGAAACCCAGGCGGTGTCAACATGGACTGGAATGTGACCTTGTGCACCTTGGGCAGGGGCAGGAAGGTTGGCTTTGTCTCTGCACATGGGCCTCTGGAGCAGCTGCATGAGATCTCCAGTGAACTATTGAATGGTGGTTTTCCAAGGCTGGGCTGTGGGAATGGGCTTCAGTGCCCAGGCAAGGATGCCCCCATTCCTGCCCACCCTTCTGTCCTGGTGTCCATCTTGGGTCTCCTGCTGCTCCCTGCCCCCAGATCCTCCTCCCCACCTTCCCTTAGGCCCATTCCTCTGGCATGTATTGGCTTACTGATATTTCAGTACTGATAGAAAATATGGGTCAGGCCGAATCACAGCTGCATTGGGTGACCATCCTGAGAGGGTCCTCCCAGGAATGCCAGTGAACCAGAGTTGAAGGCCTCCACTGGCCAGACCATATCTCAGAGCTACTGAGGTCACCAACCCAGAAGTCCATTCACAAGGACAGGCTGACCAAGGCCATCTCAACCTAACACTGAGATTCCCAGGGAAGGCTCAAGAGTCACATTTTCTGACGAATTCCAAGGCAAAAACATTTCATGTAACAGTTAAACAAAAATACCCAATTGCATTTCTGTGATGCTGACAAGAGGCAGCTGCATTTTTTTAGGTGATCAGGTCCTTTTCAGTGAAGTGATAATTGCTGATATTTATTGATCCTCATCATGTGCTAAGGCACAGGGGTTATAAAACATGGATTATTTCACATGATCCTCATCATGACTCTTCCAGGAATGGAATATGTTTGTCCTAACCTGCAGATTTTGAGGTGGAGGTTCAAGTGAGATGAATAGTTTTTTCCATCCTGGGACTGAAGGGTGGATCTGGACTGGAGCCTCTGGGACCTTCCCGATGCCTCCTCCCCCCTTGCCTCCACCTGGGCTGTGCCATGGCCCTGCTTGACTTCACATTCACAGGCCACATGCTGTCCCCTCCTCAGTCCTTGGGAGATGGTGGCCCAGCCTGTGGCTGGGTGGTCTGGTGGGTGGAGCCTTGGGAGCAAGGTGACAAGGTCCAGCCCCTGTGAGCCTATTCATGGACTGTGACTCTTGGTCACAAGGTTGACCTTTCACCTCGGTCACTACCTTCAACTGCCTGTTGTCCATAATATAGGGCCCAGGGGCTATGGATAAAACAGATGATCACCTGGCTAGCCACTTGAGGCTGTGGTTGGTGGTTCACTAATGTCATCTCTCCAGTTTGAAACTAGATATTATTGCCATTTTTTTGAAGGTCTGATCTTATTTATTTATTACTCTTAAAAATTCTTATTTTTGACTGGACTCAGACTTAGAAGCTCAAAGAGAAGACAGCCTGTGTCTCTTGGCAGTCTTTTCCTGGTGTTTTTCCTTGGCTTCTTTATTCTCTTGGCTAAAATTTTGGCACATTCTGCAGCCTCTTTCTTATCCTTCTCATCACACTGTTTCTTCAGAGTGATACACCAGCCTTTGTGTTGCAGAACATGTGGAGAAACAAGACACTGAATCATGCTTTGGTCCTATATTTTTTTACCTTCCTTGTTTAAGGGTCTTCTGACAACATATTGGTGGACATCATCTTCCTTAGGGAGATTGAAAAGTTTGTGGATTCTACTAGCTCTTTGGTGTCCCAGTCGATGAGGTACAGTAGTATCCGTAGGTCCAGGGAAGTCCTTCTCTCCTTTTTTTACAATAACCAAGTTGAGAATGCTCAGATTTGTACCCACAATGCAACCTCAAACAATTTGGCACTCTCTCTCCAGTTCGCCTTTGTCTATGGCAGGAATGTCCCTTACTCAGTAGCAGGTAAACTGGTGCTGAATTGAGACAACTGCTTCAAAGAGAAACCTGCTTGTCATTCCTGCCACTGATCTGTACCACATAACCCTTCCTGTCTTCACCCAGAGACTCAGTAGCAACTTCTGTGGCCATAAGCTTCTCAGAAAAAGTACAAGGTTTGTGTTCATCTTTCACTTCAGTGAGTTTCTGGCAGGTAGAGGCTGGGAAGGAGATATTCAGCCTCATCTTGGAGCAGCTGAGTGCCCACAAAGCACCACAAAAGAGTGTGATTGCCATTTTTAATAACCCTGTGCCACTTCTTAGTGCACCCATGTGTGAGAGGAAAGGTGTTGTTGTCAAACAGCTCTGTGAGTTCAAGAGCTCTCAGTTGCAGGGCGTCTCTGAGCTGTATCATGTCCTTCTCAGCTGTAAATCTCCCAAAGGGGTATGCATGATGCAGTAGTCAGCACCTCAGGATTTGTTTGGCTGGGGGCCTTCTCCCTGGACCAGGGTTTGTATAAGAGGCCATCTTAAAGTGCATGGTCATCCCCCAGTTTCTTGGGAAATTGATTCCAGGACCCACTCCCTCTGCCTTTTCCAGGATGCCACAGTCTAAGGATGCCCATGTCCCTGTGTAAAGTGGCATAGTTAGGTGTGTGCCTGTGACCTGTGCTTACCTCCCTTATACGTTCAATGACCTCTAGAGGACTTTCAATAACAAATGCAATGCAGATGCTGGAAAATAGCCATGCTGCTTGTTCAGGGAGTAACACAAAGGGAAGGTCAACTTTCTTTTTACTATTTTTGGTCTGTGGTTGGTTGAATGTGCAGACATGGACCATTGCTGTGTTTGCCCTGCTGTCCGGTTTGTTCTAAATCTCTGTAGCAGCATAGTGCTTTCACATCAGGGGCTAGTTAAGGATGAGTGTACACATTTCCCAAACTTCTTCATGGGTGTCCTTTCAGTGGGTTCTGTCTTTGCCCCAAAACACTTCAAAATCTCTCACCTCCTTTTATTCAGTTTCTGCTGCTGCTTGTGGTGCATCCTGCTCAGCAGCCCTTCAGGGACTGAAACTTGGGTACTGGACTGGCCCATGACCCTCTCAGCCTGTGCCACCTCCCAGTGGATGCAGCACTTCCTGGCACAGGGATCCTTGTGCTGACCCTTCTGGAAAGGGCTTGCAAGGTTTCTGAGCATTTCTTTCACTTTTCATTGCTCTTAATTTGTGAAATGTGACATTGTCTAAACTCTCTGGCAAGACTGAACAGCCCCACCCCAGATGACTCCATTACAAACACTTACAAGCACTACTTAGAGGTTCTAAGAGCAGATCTAAGTTGACTTTGTACCCGGAAGGGGGGCTCTAGAGGTGATGGGTGCCAACTTCGGCCTTCTCTCAGGCTGGAACAGGGCTGAGCTGGGTGTGTGCTCTTGCAGTTCCTCAGTGGCTCTCTTCTAATCCCATTCACACCTTCATTTCTCTCACTTCTCTCTCATTGTGTGCAGCTCCAGTGGTGATTTTGATGATCTTATGATTTGGAAAATACAGTGAAATATTTTTTTTTATAATAAAGTTTCCATCAAATAAAAGACTTCATGCTTTCTTCCTCAGTAGTATTGAAAGGCCCCTCCTGGAGATCAGTAGGGCAGTCATGCTCAGGGGCTTATCCTACCACTAGCCTGAGGAATCATTGGAATGGAATAAAGGCACAAGAAGCTCTGTGGACTTCCACTCTCCAACATTTGTGATATAGTGGGATTCTAAGTCTGCCAACAAGAGAGCAGATTGCTTCCAGGAAATAAATAGGTGTGGTCAACTTGGGTTAAAGAGTAGAGTGCTCATCTGCCCCTGTATGGGTGGATTTTTCTCCTACCATCCCAAAAGCTACCTGAGGCTGGGCGAGTTGGTGCACACCTGTAATCCTGGTGGCTTGGAAGGCTGAGGCAGGAAGATCACAAGTTCAAAGCCAAACTCAGCAACTTAGTGAGGCCCTGTCTCAAAATAAAAAGTAAAAAGGGCTGGTAATGTGGCTCAGTGGTTGAGTGCCCCTGGGTTCGACCCCTGGAACAGAAAAAGAGATAAGAATTAACAGAAAGCAACCTGAGTGTGAAGATGGAGTATTCTGGCTTTGAGATGAAACTCGTATTTGCAGTTGGTCACCAGGCTTTGTTTTTAGGGCTTACTATCTCCACTGAGATGCAATGCAATGGGGAGAGGGCCAGAAGCAGAGAAGTGGTGAGATGATCCCAGGTTATCCAGTGCAGCAGAGAAGGACAGGGTTGGGCTAGAGAGAAGAAGAGGAGACTCATGGGAAATAGGCTTCCTACTTGGCACTGCCAGCTCCACTCTGTTCAAAAGCACCTTCTGATCCCCTTGGGCTCTTGGGTGGGATTACATGACACTCTGCTGCTGATATCCACCAGCTTGAAGATCAGGTTGACCTCCCCCTGCCCTATACTCAGAGTCAAGTAGTGAGCAGGGCATTGGACACTACTTTCCCAGGCTTGGCAGGGAGAAAGGGATGGCCAAGTGAAAGCTAATTGGACTCTTCCCCAAACCACTCTGTTGGGCTGTTCATGGTACCTTTCAAGCAGTGACTTACCAAGTTGTCACTCAGTCACTGTACATGGGGATTGGGTGGGAGCGAAGAGCAGTGGGGGCTTTTCTAAACTCTGGAATTCCACTCAGCACCCTTTTAAGCCTGGTTATTAAACCTGAGCACTCCCCTTTCCTGCAGGAGAAGTTCTACATCACCTGTCCCTTCATATTCTGACAAAACTGTGGACCTTTCCCTAGAACAGGAGCTCAGAGTCTTTGTCACAGGAAATGCCCTTCTCTGGGGGCAGTGGCAGCTCAGCTTTTCCCTAGCCTGTCAGGACTTGAAGACTCTGAAATTGGAGGCTGGGACCTGCTGTGGCCAGTACCTTGGTGAGCACCCCTGGGCTCAGGTGTGTGGGGCTTTTATGAGCATCTGCCCAGGGGTCCTGCAGTTGCCGGACCTGGCAGGTGAGCTGGCCCCAGGCTGTGAATGAGGCTCCAGCCTCTTTCCTTCCTCTTCTTCAGGAGGGTGAAGTGTGTGTGGGGGAGGTGGTGTCCTGAAGGTGGGGAGTGGGGAGGAAAGGAGGAACAATTGTAAAAAATATTCACTTATTAATCACTGAATATATAGCAGTTGGTCTGAAATGCTGTTGCTATGCCAAAACCCTGGGAGTTTATTTTCTTAATCCAAGAGAGGAGTCTTTGTCCCCTGCTCCCCTGCTGTGCCATTTGAATTTGCTGCTGTCATCCTGCCACCCTGATGTCTGTTGTGAGGCATGGGGGTGGGGAGGTCACCAACCACTAAGGCAGTCAGATGCAAAGCAGCAAGGGGTCTTTCTCATAAAGGCCCCTTTCAAGTAAAAATGACACAAAGTAATATACTCTACTTAAACCAGACCAAGATTAATTGTTCTCTTTTAGTGCAGCTTAGCCTAACTGTCACTTTACAGGTATTCATCAGACAAAATCAACACTATCAACATTTATTCTCTCTTGCCCTGGGTCCCAGAAGTGTGGCAGCTGTGCCTGCTCAGCTCCTCTCAACATGCTTTTCACCCTCCATCCAGCCTCACCATACATCACCCTTCCTCCCAGTGCCTCTCCTCATGCCATGCCCAGACTTAGTCATCAGGGCACATTAGAGGCATGATAGATTTTCTGTTTTAATTTACATCTATTACATTACCATGTAGCCAATCTTGATACAGTGGAGACCAGCATCTCCCATCGAAAGGCTCCCTGGGCAGGTTCCTGGTTCACTTATTAAGGTTACTTAGGGTGCCACTCCTGGCAGCCTCCCTGGGCCTCCCGCCTCCCTTGGGCCTGCTTGGGGAAGATGTCTGGGTGCAGCTCTTCACAGCTCCCTCCTGTGTGCTTGACTTCCTGTGCACACCACCAGGCAGCCGGGTCCTACCTGTCTTCCTGATTGGACTTGCTGAGCCTAGGAGCTGAGTTCACTGGACCTGGTCTAGGGATGGACTTGCAGGTCAGACAGAGGATCCCTCCAGGATGCAGGCCTCCCCTCCCCCTTACTCCATCCTGGGCCTTCCCATCTTCACCACAGGGAGACTTGTGGGGAAACGCAGAATTGGGAGGAGGCCAAGCAGGTGGGTGGCCAGAGAGAGTCTGTGGGGGCCTGGCAGAGGCCTTCTGCTGTGGGACTGCCTCCCGGGGCAGGAGGAGGCCCTGGGCATGTCTCACTTATGAAACTGGACTTCTGCCCTTCTCTCCTCCTGCCTTCACCAGAGTTCCAGTGTCTGAGCACATCTTTACTTGTTGACAGAATATGTTTCCTCCTGATCTTTGGTTGGACTGGGGTATTTTATTTTATTTCATTTATTCATTTATTTTTGTGCATCGTGCTGGGAATTGAACCAGAGGTGCTCTACGCTAACCTACATCCCCATTCCTTTTTATTTTCTTTGAAACAGGACCTTGCTAAGTTGATGAAGCCAGCCTCAAACTTGGAATCTTCCTGCCTCAGCCTCCTGGGTCACTGGGATAACAAGTGTGCAGCAGCCTGCCTGACTCTGGAGTATTTATGACTACTGACTGAGGCCTGATTAAACTTTGGATCCATGCAGAGAAGAGATTGCTAAGGGCACAGAAATCCCCCATCTGCTTATGCCTTTTTACCCTGTATCCCTTTCTGGGACATGGTGGCTATGGGGTTCCCAGGGATATTGTGCCTCTGTTCTCAAATCACCACAACCCTAGACTTCCTGGCCTCTGAGAAGGCCCAGGTTCTTCATTTGTTTCAGTGACCTGTTGCTTCAAAACTGTAGTGAGACTGTGGCCAGAGTACAGAGAAACACTGTGGCTATGTTTGGGTGAGTGGTGTGGTTGGTGTGTTTGCTGCCCAAGTGTGAGATGTGCTAGGAGGATAGCTCAGGACTTCCATTTTGGTTTCTTATTACACAGCAGTAAAGTAAATGGCACTTAGTCTAACTGTAGTTACAGAACTGTAGCTCAATTTGAGAAACAGGACTCCACCAAGAGGAGTGCATAGTATCTTGAGCTTGGGAAACTGACCTCATTAATTTAATGAGTGGAAACATCCTCCAGCTGGTTCTGAGGAGGAATGAAACACCAATGAGGTTCTCACTTGGGGTGATCTCATTGAACCCAGAGTGTCATTGGAATGAAGCCTGGAGAATATTCCAAGTCCTGTGGAAAGATGGAGAGAAGAATGCTGTACCCTGTACAGTACTGAGATTGCCTTTCTTGGTAGGCAGGGTGCTGTCTGTATGGTCCCTCCTCATGGGCTTACTGAGTTTACCATGAAAAGTTGGGCCCAGAGAAGAGTGCACCTAAGGTGCTGTGGTGTGAATCCTGTGAGGTCAAGCAGGAAGGCAGGGAGCTGTCTGGGGTGACTGGCTGATTAGAAGCCAGGGCCCATGAGCTCCTGTGTCCAGTAGGACCCCAGCTTCCTGTGTTTCTTTGTCACAGAAGGCAGGATGTTAGTGGAGGGAGTCTTGTGATCCAGTAGGCAGCTATTTTGTGTGAACAGTAATTTGGTGGCCTTGACTTGTTTCTGAGGGACTGACACACTGACCAGTGAGCTTCAGGTGACCATGAGACAGTCAGCAGGGGAGACTCCTGGGTTCCATTGGCACACTCACGGTTGCAGGTGTTGGGCCCACAGAACTTGCCTTGTCCACTACACACAGGCCCTGGGGAGACTGTGCACCCAGGGCTCCTCAGAGGTGTAGGTGGACAGCCCCATCTTTCCTCCAGTGTCCTGGCTCACTGACCCAAGCTGCTTCCCTGTCTGGCAGGTCACTGCCCTCAGCAGACTTGTTGCAGCCATGAGGTTTAGACTCTGGTTAAACAGGGCTGACACACTCTAGGGGCATCTGAGCATCAGTGAATTGCCCAGGGATCCCCTGGTGCTCATGAGCTCCCTGACGTTCAGCCCTTTACTTCAAGAGCTCCAAGACAACAGTGAAGGGTACTTGTGCTATGGCTGTGACTGTGTGTGATGGGAATGACATTTGCCAAGCAGCAGGGAATGGACAGATTGCACTGCCTAGCAACTGTGGCAGCATGGTCACTTGTGCAGGCTCCTGTGCCTCTTCCCTTTAGGTCTGCAGCAAAATGCAGATGGCTTCTGTGGTCAGCCCTCAGCCTGAGCCACTGTGGGACACAGGAGGATGCTGAGCAAAGCCTAGGTGCATAGTGGGTGTTCTGATTGGCCACTTCACTGGTGGAGCAGGACTTCTGCATAGCACTGGTCACTTTCCCCAGTCAGGTGTTCGTGCACTGGTGGGTCAGCTTCAAGCCAGAGCAGGGATCTGAGGAAAGTGCTGGGTCCCTGGGTGCCATCCCACTGCCTGGCCAGCCTTTCCTCTGCTTGTGTGGATACAAAATAACCAGTTTTCTGATAGACGCAAATACCCACATGCCCCAGGTGGAAAGGGCAAGTGGAGCAGAGGGTCTACTGGCAGTTCTTCGGGCCAAAGGATCAGAGCCATGCAGCCCATCACTGCAGTGCCCATTGGCCTGCCTTTCCTCAGCTGACCATTAGGGTGACACTTCTCAGTGAGGTCACCTGCTCACTATGGATTCTGAAGAGTTGGGCAGTGGAGCCCTCCTGGGTGAAGGAACTGGCCTTCACTCCATGGATGGGGGCTAGCCCATGGAATGCCTAAGAGAGGGGCAAATTGGGAGCCAGGAAAAGGTGGTGGACATTGCCCTGCCCTGTCCTCCTGGGGGCAAGTCAAGACCCCAAGTGGGTGTAGCATCAGGCCAAGGCAGGCCCTCCTGCTGCCTGCCAGTGGTGTGGCTCCTTGAGAGCCCCAGTGAGGACAATGGCCTGCTGCTCAGAGTGAGGGGGGCCTAGGGCTGACCATGGTACCAGGACTCTTCTCTGCAGACAGCTCCCTGCACCACAGGATCCTTTCAAACAGCATGGCCACACTAACTGGAAGGGCAGCGTGCACTTGCTCCCTGAGGCTGAAATCGGCATGGTGCTCCAGACAAGCTACAGCACAGCTGACCCTCTGTGAGGGGAGTGTGGGCCCTTCTCCTGGGGTTGTGCCCTCGGGGACACAACAACCACACAGCTCCCCATCCCTGACCAGCCCCTCTTTGCTCCCCCATGGCAGCACTCTGGGGCTTTGAGCAGAAAATTTTGGCAGTGGGTTCCTCCTCCAGGCCACTCTTCTGGGATGTGGGCTCTCTGACTTGCCTCTGACCCTCGCTCCCTGTCCAAGGCCACCACAGGCTTTTGGTGCTCATCCTTGTGCTTCCCCTGGGGTAAGGAGGGAGGAAGAGGGGCATAGGGAAATGATGGACATATGGGGGTGTTGAGATCCTTCCCTGCATGTAGGGAAGGTGCTCAGGCCAGGAGGCTGAGACTACAGCAGCAGAGCAGGCCAGGCCTCTTCCTGACCAGATATATCCCTGTGCCCCTGCACATCACATCTGGATTAGGACTGCCTTCCTGGCCCTACCCTTCCCTGTGTGACCATGGCAAAGGCCCCCTTGCACCAGAGGCCAGGTGTGGTGTGGCCTCAGCTCTGGCTTCAGAGCCTCACCTGCTCACTGGGAGGACTGGGACTCCAGACCAGGACAAACCCACATCCTCCCTGAGCTTCTGCCAACCTCTGCTAGAGGTTGGAGAGCACCTGAGGAAGCTGCACCCAGGATTCTGGGCCCCTCAAGATGTGCAGCCTTTCTATGGTAGGTTCTCCCAGGGGCTGGTCTCACCAGGCCAGGGTGACTTTTTGGTTTTTTATTTTTATTTTTATTTTGTAATGTTTTTAGTTATAGATTGACACAATACCTTTATTTATTATATTTTTAAGTGGTGTAGAGGATCAAACCCAGTGCCTCGCATGTGCTAGGCAAGCATTCTACTGCTGAGCCACAATCCCAGGCCCAGTGTGGCTTTTGGTATTCAGTTTACACCATCCTTTAAGGTTTGAGCACTTGGTAACTCTTAAGCCTTTCATCCAGGAAACTGAGGCCCAGTGAGGGAAGTGCTTGCTGGTTGGTGATGGAGTTACTTTCTGCCTCTGTTGCCCCTCCCTCCCTTCCTCTCAGCACAGATCAGCACAGCTCTGCTTCCAGCTACAGCCCCTACCCCAGGTGCCTGTCCATCATGCCTGTTTCTCGGTGGCATTTCCCTGTGCCTTCCTGTCACCATCTCCCTTGTGTGCAAAGGAAGCTAGTTATGACCAATGTCAGGCTGATCAGGGACTGGACCTGTTGGCCAAGGGGTCATGGCTGTGAACAGGAAGTGGGAATGAGGTCAGTCAGGTGTGACCCCAGTCTTCTTACCTGGCTCTGGCCCAGTCTTTGTCTCCTTTACGTGACAGACCAGGACAATCAGCATGCCTATCCATTTTCATGTGGACAGTATCCAAGCCTGGCTCAGAGGCCATGGAGACCCAGCCTTTTGGGAATATTCTGAGCCCTGTCAGAGCAGCCCTCAGTTGCTGAGGCCTGGCCAAGCACATGTGCCCTTGTCCCGGGAGTCTTGGGTTGACAGCAAGGCTGTGCATGCATTTATTGACTTGACCAAGTGTCCCTTGTGATGGACACAGTCCCTGTGATTTGCCCACAGAAAATGGGCATGCAGGGTGTGGACTGGGAACAGCAGCACCACCTGCCTTCCAGGAGAGTGCTGTCAGCTGGTGAGATGCACCTGAGAACCACCCACCGGGCGGGCCTGTGCCATGTGCCAGTTAAGATGACAGGCATGCCTGAGCTGTTCTCTTCCCCAGCCCAGAACTTCAGGAGAGGATGGAGGGCAGGCATCTGCAGGGTGAAGATGGTGTTTCATTTTAAGATGAAGCATGGAGGAGACTGATATGTGGATGATGAACTGGGAGGTCTATGATGAAGCTTGATTCCAGGGCATGAGTATATTTCCCTGGGAGCCTCCTGGTCATTAATTCTGTTGTTAATTTTGTTATTAGAGATCTAGTCAAACAAAGGGAGGTGGCTAACTGCAGGCTGGCTTAACCTTGATGAAACAGCGATTTCACCAGATGATGTTCCCCATCTATTTTCATCCATCGAGGCTCTTCTGAAATATGCTAATGGGGCCCAAACACGGGCACACTGGTAGTGAAATGGGGCATTGCTGACACTACCTGTGCCCACCACAGGGTGATGCCACTTGCCATCCAGCTCCAGTGCAGGAGAGCAGGCTGATGTGGTTTCAGGACAATAGAGCTCATGTCAGCCGAGTCCCTGCAGAAAGGAAGGGTGGGATGCAGAGGCACATGCCCAGAACAGGACAAGCTGGCTTGCTCTTGGGTGGGGGTTGTGGCTCTCAGTTCTGTGGGACCCATTTTCTGGCTGTCCATGTCTGAGCCAGGTGTATGGTGCACTGCAGGCAGAAAGTGTTTTGTCTGTAGTTTCCAGCATGTGACCTCTCACTTGGTGCCAAATCAAGTTATCTGTCACCATGTCAGTTTGTATCTCTGTGTCTTTTTCCAATGGGTAAATAAGAGAAAACCTGGACTGGTACACTGCAGCTTGTTGGGAACCAATGAACTTCTGGGCATGTGGACATGTTGTGAACCTGGTATGCTGGGCTTTCTTCATGTGCCTTGATTTTCACTCTTACACCACCCCTGAAGAATGATATTCACATGCATGCTTTCACAAACGGGCTGGGGAAGCCACATTCACATCCAGATCACAGAACTTGTAGGTGCTATGATGGGGGATTAGACCCATGTTCCAAAGTTGCTGTGGGAACTTGCTGTGGGCTGATGGCCCTGCACAGGGGCAACTTGGACCAACTTGAACCATGAGTTATATCCTATTTGGATCCAGGTCGACATTTACTTTAGTGTTCTGGACACAGTTCTTTCCTAATTAGACCATCATCTCAGGCCAGGACAGGACTCCATCTCAGCCCTCCAGTGCTGGCTCCAGCTTCAATATGGAACCTAACTTTGAGCACTGTGCTTCCAGTGGGTGCTTGGGAAAGCTGGCCAGCTATCTCCTGGTTTCATACTTCAGGTGGAAGTCACTGAGATTCTGTTTGTTTTTGGCAAATCACACATAAGGTACACAGTAAAATCGCGGCTGCCTGGAGTTTATTGTTATATATATTTAGTTTCCCGCTGGTCCCCTGGAGTCATGCTATGCAGTCTGTGTCTTGCCACACAGAGGAAAGAGCAACAGCAATGGACTCTCCTTTCTATTTGCTAGCATCCTTGGGCCTTTTGTGTTAGAGCCCTGGACACTGTGAGCTCCCTAAGGCTGCCCTTTCCACCTTCCTCCAAGACTCAGACCCTAGACTGCAGCCACTCTCAGGTGCAAAGCAAGCACAAAATTCTCAAATCTGAAATACGTGTGGGCTTTTTTCTTAATGGAGAAGTGTAGAAAGTGGAATAAAACCATTTAAATAAGATGCTAATTTCCCTGAAATAAACTGAACCCGAATAAGAGATGCAATTTGACTTTAGGTCTCTTCTGTCATTTATTAAATCAGGTGTTGACCTTGAGGACTACAGACTGTGATTAAAGAGTTAATAACCAAAGGTCTGTCTGGTGGTCAGTGTGCCTTGTCAAAAGGTAGCATCAGTCAGAGTGATTGGTTGGGTCTGCTGTCTGGCAGGTCTGTCTCCCTCAGTTGCTCCTCCTGTTTTTCAACTTGGAGTTCATATACAGCAAATCTTCCTCTTAGTAAAGCCATTTGTCAAATATGACTTTGGACTAGGGGCTGTTTTTTTCTCCAAATGCAACAGCTGTTAAACATGGTGCATCGGGCATGTTTGTATCTCTTTGTTTAATTTTGGGTTTTCAATCTGAACAGACATAATGAGTGGGAGGGCTCTATCAATTTCTTCCTACATGAGAGGCAGCCACTGGCTTTGGGAATAAGGCTTACAGCCTCTAATGGCTTGGGCTCCCTGGGCTTCTCACCCTTGAGAACAAAGCCTATTATCCCCAGACAGTGCAGGTTCTCCCTCTTTGGGTGAGATAGAACTGTGAAGCCCAAGGTGTTAGCCAGCAGAGGTCAGACCTTTGGCTCCATCTGTCCCCGCTATGTGGGGAAGGCTTTTCTGTGCCCTCCTCTCTGGCCCCTCTGTCACCATGACAGTTCCCAGTGCTCTGGGAGCATTAACTCCCTGCAGGGAAAAAATGTTCATAAAAGAAATGAATTATGCATATGGAATTTATTTCCTTCACAAACAGGGAATCCAACAAACTCCATGACTGTTTGATCTCTGGACTGAGGGGAGGGGGCTGGACTGAGGAGGGCAGTGGGGGTCATAAAAGAAGCTGGAGAGGGGCAGTGGGAGAGGAAAGATGGCAGGACATGGAAAGGAGCAGTCAGGAATGCTGTGGCCTTGGAAATACTTTATGGCCCATTGTGCTTGCCAGCACATGTGTGCACACATGCACCTCACTGAAATCACATGAGAACTTGTCCTGGGGGAATTGAAAGGTGGTAAGATCATCCTGGGGAGAGAGGACAGCAGCTCAGGGGGCTGCCCCTACTGCAGGGAAGTTCTGGGTGGATTCCTGATGTGCCCTGTGCAGATGAGACCCCTGTGCAGATGAGTTGTGGTGGGAGCACAGAGCCTTCAGAAGTGGACGGCTTGGGTCCAGACCCCTAGACCCCAGCGCACTGACCTTGGGGAGTGGCTGGACAGTAGCCTCAATCTCCTCTGCCACCTGGTGTTATGCCAGCCACCTAGTGGAGGCACCACCAGGATCAAGCAGAAATGCTCTGAAAGTAGCACAGAATGCAGACCTGCAGGCCTGCTTGCTCCCCGTCCACATTCTCTCTTCTTCATGCCTGTGTGTGTGGTGACTTGGCCTTTGCGGCAATCAGGATTTCTCTGGAGCAGAAGCAAGAAGAAGTTGATTCAAGAGAAATGAGATGGTTAAAGTAAACAAAATTCAGTCACAGCACTCACCTCTAGTGTGAAAACTGTTTGAAATGATCCATTGGATGTTTCTGGCACATCGAGCCACTGGGTCACTCATGGCTGCTACAGTGTGGCCAGTGGGAGAACCTGCAGCTGGTGACACTTGCACTGTGGAAGCACCGAGGTAGCTCTGGGTTTCTGTGTGGGCTGTGACCAGGAAGAAGCAGGGTCTCCTTGCAGCTTTCAGCAAGTGTCTTGAGTCTAGCCTCTGCCCCAGGCTGCCAGGGCTGCAAAGGTCCAAGCCTTGCCAGCCTACTTCAAGGCATGTGAGCATTCCGGAGGTGCCCTCATTTGTAGCCAGCCCTTTCCCAGGGTGATGATGTGCACAGGGGTATCTGCCCACCAGAAGCAGGTGCATGCATGTCCTGCAGGCCCCTATGAGGGCCAAGTCTGTGCAACTCTGGGCCCCCCACCTCAACTTCAATCCCACACTTGGGCTTCACAGATTTTGTTTGGCTTTATGAGTAAGAATCTGCTTTTAAGAAATGTTTGAAACTCAGTGGTGCAGAGAATAGACCAGTGCCTAACATGAATTATTTATTTGTTTGTTAGGATTTTCATGGCCCCTTCTCTCTCAAAGACTAAGACAGTATTTGCAGCACTTCAAACAGATAGCATTTCACATTAAAGATTAAAAATGGGGCCAGTCAACCAGTGGACACTGGGATGGATGATCAAAGAGGGAAGGGAATGAGCAGGGAGAGGGGTTGACCTTCCAGACCCCGGGCATCCTGTAGCCCAGGAGCGATCACAGAGACTGCAGGCCTGGCTGCTTTCTGTGTGGCTGTGCTCACTGTACCTGCTCCTAAAGGGGAGGCCACCAGCTTGACCTCATAAGCCACTCCCAGTGTGATCCTTCAGGCAGGATGCAAGCTTTCCTTTTAAGGTGAGCAGGCCTAGCCCTCCTGACAAGTCATTTTGGCAATAAAAGTGGTAATAAATTTTTTTAATGTTACACATAAAACTTTCAATAACAAATATATTTGGTACAGAGTGGTTTTCAACACTGGCTGCACACTAACGTCACCTGGGGAACTTTGACAAAATACTACCAATGCTTGGGCTCTGTGCTGCAAAAATGAACCAGCCCCTTGCGGGGCTGGTGCTGAGTGTCCCTCTGCCCCACAGCCCAGCTTGTTGAATGATCACCAGGGTGTGGGACGCTGCCTGGTGGTTGGGGGGCATCCAAAGAGGGAATAGAACTCCACAGGTGGGTGTGCTGAGTGCCCTCCTGTGAGCCATGAGGAGGGGTCTAGGCCTTGCCAGAGGGTCGTCGAGACACAGGGTGTTCTTAGGAAATGTCACCACCAGGCTGACCTAGCTCATTGCCCACATTCTTCAGGCAGGGGACTTTGGAAGGTGGCAGTGTCCTCTGGCCCCATCCTCCACACCTAGTTCCCGACATAAGCCAGGCGTGACCAAGGGATGTCACATAGGATGTTTTCAGTGGCTTATGGTCTTTCCCCCACTCTGCAGAAGGTCAAACTGAGGCCCAGAGAGGCTCACTCTTTTGTTGGGGTCCCCACCCTTGTCAGTACTGGGGAAGGGATTGAGCTGGCTCACCTGCTCGAAAGCCATGCCTCTTTCCACTGCCTCCAGAAGCACCTGGAACTGGTGGGTGTCTGCACCTTCTTTCTGTGGGAAGGTCTTTGGCTTTCTCCTTCCTGATAGGTGAGGAAATTTGAGGAAAGAAATCTGCTTTGCAGCACTGACCACAGAGACTACCAAGGCAGCATGTACTCACATCAGGCTACATGTGGGCCTGCAGCCCTGGGGCAGGTGGCCATTAGGATTGCTCCTAGACAAAGAGAGCTCAGACTATGTGTGAGGCAGCTGGCCTGGCCTGGTCACTGCTCTCTGCCCCTCTCATTTTCATGCACAGGCCCAGATGGAGCATCCTTACTCACGAGGGCTCCTGGACCCAGGCTTTCATGGCTCTTCTGGAATGTGGAGTCCTAGCTGGTCCCCTCTGGATCCCTCTACCTCTGTGGTCCTGAACAAATGGGCAGTGTGTGTCTCCTGCTCTTGACAAGATGTTCTGTGACCATATTTTCAAGCTTGAAACACAGTTAGTCTTTTAAACTTAAAATGCTCTGAAGCCCCTCCTGAATGGACCCCTCTCCTCTGGGTGATGGTGCTGTCGGGGGACCAACTCACCTGCATTCCTGCCTCTAGGGAAGGAAAGAGGTGACTGTTTTTGAACAGACAAAACTTTTTGGGGAATCTGTAGGCTTTAAACCCAATTCTTCCTTGACAATATTGTCCTGGCCTCCAGAAAGGATGGCACCCAGTCCAGCAGCATTCTTCCAGTAGTAGGGACAGTGGGCACCCCGGTCCATGGATGGTGCCTAGGACTTAGTGTCTGTACATGTGGTGGACCTGGTTGTGCACTGCTGGGCTTCAGCAGGAGGGTCCCCCACTCTGCTGCACATGTCTACCCTGGTCTGACTGGTGGCAGGCTCTGTCCCATGCTCAAGGTGGCTTTCCCCACCCCTGTCTAGGGTGTGGAAGGCAGACCTGCACTTGTGGCCTCTGCTCTGCTGTTTGGACTCTGGTCCTGATCCAGCCCCACACTCTGCCTTGGGAATGCTCTTCAGTGCTCACTGATACCCAGGCCATGGCTTTCCTTTTCCTTCTTATAATATTGACAGCTTCGGGGGTTCTTTGCTGGAGAAGTCTGCAAACAAAGAAAATAGTGATGTGGCTCTGGCGTATGGCTTTGCTTTCCAGGGTCCTTTCTGTAAGGAAGACTGAGCAAGAGTCTGGGTTCCTGGGAAAACACAGAGGAGAAGCTGTTGCTCTGGCCATGTGCATCTGCAGAGTAGGCCAGGGAAAAGGCAGTGCCACCCACAGCATCTGGCCTCACCTGTGACTGGCTGCAGGGAGCCAGCCCTCTCTTGAGATGGGCAGATGCAGAGCTGTGTTGGACAGAGCATCCCAAGTTTCTCCACCTGGCCCCTGGCCTTCTGTATTGTATGGAGAGAAGTTCCTCAGCACCTGCAGCCTTCCTTCAGTGACCTGTGGACACCTCTTTGTCTCTGGATAGCTGGTAATGGGAACGGGCCTCACCCCTTTGTATACACACCACACCAAGTGAATGCAGTCCAAGTGAGTAATTCCAAAACAGGCACCTAAGATTTCCTTGTCAGCCTCCTGGCCTCCCAGCCTGGAGAGGAGCAGGGAGCATGTGTGGGGCACTTGCTGCTCCTCACACACTGCTCTCCTCCCCTCCACCTCCTGCGCCTTCTTTCACAATAAGGAGAAATTTAGTCATGGTGGTTGAAGGTGCAGAGTAATGTTGCTCAGAGGAGAGAGAGAGTGCATGCCAAGGAACATCCTAGAGAGTTCCAGATTGGGCACAGAGGACACTCCAATGCCACACTTTGCACCCCAGGCTCCTCACACCTCCTGACTGCAAAGGAGGGTGATAAATTTGGTCTCCACCAACATTAAACTAATAAATAAAATTTGTATATTGAAACAATAATAATTTGATTGTATTTTCTTTCCTTTTTTCCCATTTGCACCTCTGCCTCACCCACCTGGCTCAGTCTTTGGCTTTTGGGAGGCAGGGAAGGCTGGGGGAGGCTTTGCAAGCTGTTGATTTACATTGTGCGAACAAGGAAGGTCTCTTCCTAGCTCATTTTGTCCCCTTTGCTTAGGCTGTCAGTGCTGCCAGTCCTCATGTTTATTTCATCACGCATGGTGGCTGTCTAGTTTCCCTACCCCCGATGTCATTATTGCAGAGTGGGCCCTGCAGTGTTGCACCTACTGAATTCCACTGTGTCTGCTCTGCTCCCCACTTTGTTGCCAAAGCTGAAGGTGTCAAATTAAACCCAGCCTAGAGAGAGGGAGTAAGTGCAGGAGAGAGACCAGAGTAGAAAAGTGGGAGGTGGGGACTTATCAGTTGCCCTGCCCTCTGAGCAGTTGAGGTGCAGTGAGAAGGACTGGGGGCAGAGGCTGGAGAGGGCCTGCATGAGGTGACTGCTGTCTCTGGTGCACATGGAGGGATACCCCATGCCCTACAGGACCTGACGCCCTGCTCCTGGCCTTGTGGGTTTATCTCAGACCTGGCTGTAGTGGGTCGCCTTCCCTCATTGCCAGGCTGATTTATTATCATGGCTTATTCAGATTGGGCACCTTGCAAAGCAGACAGTAACTGGAGCATTGGGGTAGCCTGAGCTTGTGGAGGGGGGGCAACCATGCACGGTGTGTGCAGGGAGTGTGGAGGTGCATGTGAGCTCCTGGCTCGGTGACTCTGATCACCCACACAAATCTAGGTTCCAAGATGGCAGCAGAGGCACTCACCACATTGGTCCACTGTCTCAGTGGGTGCTCCCCAGATGCCCTCCCTAAGTGCACCTGGTATAGACTGTTGGTCCCTTCATCTCTGATTCACAACCTGGTGTCACTTACTCTACACAGTACTGGCATTTTGTCTTCAGAGCACTGTGATCAAGATGAGCCTTGGTATCGACCACTTCAGATGGGCAGGTGGGGATGGATGCCGTGACTCAGGGCTCAAGATGACAGAGGCTGAAGGGAAAAGAGAGTTACCTTTCAGGTCCTCTGTTTCCAGTACTTGTTAATTTTTCCACTTAAACTACTAAATTCTCTAGATTTTGTGAAGAGAGGGGAGATTGGTAGGGAAAAAAATCTTGTAAAATAAAAAATAGAAATTAATCTGTGCTCAGTAAAATGGATAGATCTGAAGTCTGCCATTTGTATGTTCTGCAAGTGTAGCCAGAACTGCAGTTAAGTGTGAGACTCCACCATCCTGGAATGCTTCCTTCTGCCCTCTCTGCCTCAAACAACCCCAGGCACAAAGTAGCACTCACCTTCTACTCTATGGAGTTTGTCCAGTCTCACTTTTAATACCAGTTTGATGTTTAAGACATAAATGTTAGACAAAGCTTTGGGGCACATGGACAGCCAACTATCCCTGTATACTCTGGACTCAGTGACTGACCAGGCTGCCAGGCAGTGGGGAGGGGCTAGCTCAATCTGCCAGGCACGAAAGATGAATGGGCTAGCTCAGGCCACCAGGCAGGAGGGATGGATGGGCTAGCTAAGGCTGTCAGGCAGGAGGGAGGGGCTAGCTCAGGCTGACTGGCAGGAGGGAGGGACTAGCTCAGGCTGACTGGTAGGAGGAATGGATGGGCTAGCTCAGGCCACCAGGCAGGAGGGAGGGGCTACCTCAGGCTGCCAGGCAGGATGGATGGATGGGTGAGTTCAGACTGCCAGGGAGGGGGGAGGGGCTAACTCAGGCTGCCAGGCAGGGATGATGGATGGGTTAGCTCAGGCTGTCAGGCAGGAGGGAGGGTCTAGCTCAGACACAGGGTGCAGAGGTTCCTCACCCCTCAGTTCAGAGTGGCACTTCATGGTCTGGGCTTGTTTTCTCTTTGCTAGAGTTCATGCCCTGAGGAACGGGGAGTATGGTGAGAAGGCAGCATTTTTCTTCTTCAGGGTTTCCTTTGTGGATTATTTGATTTTAAAATTCTTGTCCTTTTGGGGATTAAAATATAATTTTATTTTTGAGAAATTTAGATCCTTTTTTTCCCAAACAGAAAAGTCAATTTAAAAGTAGAAATCTCTGGCAGTTGTGCTTAAACCCACTGCTCTGGAAAGAGGACTGTGACACCCCGTGGACAGCACAGTCTGAGGAACTTGGTATTGAAGTAGCAGTGAAGCCCAGTTCCTTGACTCACAATCCAGTGTGGTCACTGAACCACAGGTGTGATGGGGTGCCACATGCATGCCTGTGGTTCATGGGTCCCTCAGTGCTGCTTATAGGGACAGAGAAGAGCCAGGTCTGGGCCCTGGTTGGAGTTGACATTAGGACGAGACCCCAGTCCTGGGTTAGGGTTGATCTACGCTCAGCTGTGAGTATGTCCTTGCTGGATCTTCTTCATTCAGTTCTCTGCTGGTCACACTGGAATGTGGAGCAGATGGAGAAGGGTCTGGAAAGATCAAGTGAAGCATAAATGCAGAAATTTAAATGCTCACACCCTCTGAGCTTCCCTGGTGGGGTTTGTGCTTTCAGAGTCAAGACCCTAACCTCTGGGCATACTCCCATGTGTCTGTCTTCCCTGCCCCTCACCCCTAAAATTCACAAAGAGAAATGCAAGTATGTAGAAATTCAGGACCTATTTAGGAAGGGCACAGTTGTCATCTGTTGATGGAAAAATCAAAGGAGTTAACAAACTCTAAGGCATTCATGTGGTCATTTGGCACCATCGAACTGGGTATAGAAAGTAAATGAAGCAGCCACTGAGAAAGCTAAGGCAGGTGGACCTTAAGTCCTGGACCAGCGTGGACAGAGTGGCAAGACTCTTCTCAAGACACACACTTATAGAAAGCTGGGTATAACCAGAGGTAGAGGCAGGACCAGCTCCCTGGAGCCCTGGGTTCAACCCCAGTACTGCAGAATAAAAAGACCAACCAGTCCTGCCCTTGAACTCACGATTGACATGAGGGGGGATGAGTAGAGCACCTTTACAGAGAGGATCCCAGGGTGTTGGGAAGTGGCCCCCATGGCATGCTTGGGTCCAGGCAGCACGTTTGGCAGGATAACTCAGGGATGGAGCTGATGCCATGGGTTGCAGCCAAAGGAGCAGCTCACTGGTTGAGCATGCCTCCCCTGCCAGGCTCCAAACTACCTTTGAGCTCCTTCTGTGGGGCTCCTGCTGTGGGTGTGCTCTGGTGTGGTAGTGGCAGAGTCCTGCATTGAATGGACAGAGGTACTGAGGATCTGGCCTGGGGACCACTGTGAATCTCCCAGTCTGAGCTACTCCACATGGTCCTAGTGCCACAGTCATAGCTTTTCCATGTTTCTGATGCCAATGAGCCTTCTCCTTGTGACAACCCAGTGCCCTCTTCCATGGTGGGCACTCAGTGGCCTGGACTGTGGTCATGTTTTATCAGTTTGCATTGGGCTCTGAGTCTGTGAGCTGTTTTATACAGTTGTGTCCTGTAGTTGCCCTGAGGTGTTGTGTCATGGCCTTGTGTTTTACATGGTTGGTCTTAGATGAAGATGCTGCAGTCACTAGAGTGTACATGGCATAGGACCTGGTGGAGGTTTCGTGTGTCCAGTGAGTCTGTGGCTGACTTCAGGGTCAGCAGGAATATGGAGCTGCTTAACTGTGACCCTTAAGTCCTGGGACTCTGATGCAGACAGGGAGCCATCAGCAGCAGGTGGGGGTGAAATGAACAATGTATGTTCTTAAGTACTTCAGAAATCATACTTTTAAAAGAGTCAAAATAAGACACTCTATCAGGTTAATTGACCAGGAATTGAACTGCTTAGTATAACTGGATTATTCTTAGGATCCATCAACATAGCCACTTGATGGTAGGACATGTCACATGGTCATTGGTTTAACACATATGCTGTTGTGCTGCTCTGACCAGGTATCCATGGCTCATCTGGGGTCTAACAGCAGAAGCACTGGGTCCTGATGATATCTCAGCTGCACTTGAAGAGCTACCAGAATCAGGATCTTTCCCAGGCAGTGGTTCAAAAGACAGATGCTTAGTCTGTCTCTTGAAAATGTTTGTGCCAGATACATTTGCCCATTAGAACGTGTGTTCTTCTAATAACTTTAATTCATATTCTACAGAGTAAGGAAGTTAAAGTAATAATAGGATTCACCTCATGTGAATTAGTTTAGATTAACCTCTGGTCATGTCAAGCCTTTCCTCTTCCTTGAAATGAAATTCCATAAAAGACTTCTTCACAGCATTTCAAGACCAGGTAGGCTCCCAAATCTGTACAGGAGCGCATCACCACTGTTTCCTTCACCTTAAAAAAAGGATGAGAAGAAAACCACCTGGAATCTGGCTGGGCTACAGCATGCTATTTGATCTCACTGGAGGTTTTGCAGTGTCAATTTAGGATTGAGTGGTGGGCACAGAGGAAATGAAGGAAGGTACCCATCCTGCTTGGGTACCTGTCACAAGCCTAATGTGAAATGGAAAGTATAAGGGACAATAAAATGCCACAAGGTTCAGGCAGTCCTTGCTGCTTGCCCAGCTGTGTGTGCAGCTTATGGACATCAGTTCTGCCCTGGTGTCTTCCTGGTATGTATTTGACACCTGATTCAGCACATCATGTAGAACACATATAGTAAGTCCTGCCAAGCTTGATGGTAAGAGCTATTGCCAGCTGGTGCCCGGCATGCGAGTCACAAAGGAGTAAACTGGATTATGAGTAGGGTAGCAAGCTTGTGTTAAAGTAAAACTCTTCTGTGGGTATTTGACTAAAGCAACAATATTAAAGCAATAAACTCCAGTCCAGATGAGTTGGTGATGTTCTCCTTGATGCAATGCAGTACCACACAGGGTGTGCTGCTGGCGTTTCCACACATCACTTGTGGAGATAGCACATCTCTGCAAATAATGACATCTTGGAGGCCTGGTGTGACCAGGGCAGTCACACCCACTTCTCTTTTAGGACTTGGGAGGTACATCCTGCTTGGGTACCTGTCAGAGGTGGGGCATCTGCTGTCTGATGCATCATATTATCAAGATGTGCTCTGACTGGGTTAATCAAAGCCAAAGCAAAGCTGGTGCTTGTACCTCATGCTGTGTGTGGGTAAGCTTCACTTCAGCATCAGTGTACAGCTGTGATTGCTCAGCTATAGCACACTTCTCTGTTACTGCACTTTTGAATACCACAGGATGCTGGTGCCAGCTTGGCTGGTCCTGAAACACAGTGTTTGCACTTGCTGATCTATGCTACTTGACCCGAGAGGCCCTACTGGTTCTTTTTCTGGTTTGGGGTCCTTCTCAAGTAGAAAGGACTACCCAGGAGCCTCCACTTTGATAGTGTGGTCCAGAAAGACCTGTTCTCCCTGCTGCCTAGCTGGGCTTGCTGGCTTGCTACTTCCATTCACTCATGGCCCTGTGTGGCTGTGTCCCATAACACCTGCAAGCCCAGGGAGAAGGCCAGGTGCCAGGTGGGGCTGCTGGTTTAACAGCTCCTGTGGCCCCATCACTGTGGCCTCCTGCAGGCCATCCCAGTGGTAGTTTTGGTGTTTTCTGCTAAGACACCTGGAGAGGTGCCTCCTGGCCACTCAGTGTCTAGGCCATCACTGGCATGTGTACCCACCATCAGGCAGGCACCAGGGAAAATGTGGGGAGGATCACTGGTGGCAGGCTGTGGACTGGAGACCCAAGGCTCAAAGTTGTGGCCTTCCTCTCTCCCCTCCCAGTGGCACTCAGAGTAGTCATTTACAAAGAACAAGCAAAGGAGAGGGTCAAGGAAGGAAGGCCATTGGGGGAGGGCCCAGGTTGTCAGGCCTCTCTGCTAGATCATGTAGCTGTCACTTGGCTGGTGTGTGAGGGTGACCTGTGCCCAAGAGCAGCCAGCTTGATGTGGAGACACCTCCCCTGTTGGGCACAGAGTTTCTGGCCAGGTCAGACCTGCCTCCCTAAGATCAACTGCAGGAAGTGCAGACAACTGCTGGAGGAGAGGTGTTGAGCTCTGTTACCTGCCAAAGTTGCTTTCCTCTGTCCTTGGAGCAGAGTAGGGCTGCAGCACTGTGTCATGAAGGCAATGTCTGTGTTTAGCTTCCAACCTGGGTGTGGCGTGCCGGTTCTTCTAGGCAGCCACAGGGAAGGTCCCACTTTCTGGCTTAAGACAGACTCTCTTACTGTTCCCAAGCCTCCACTGCACATCTGTAAGGTGGAGTTTCGGTGGTCAGTATTTACTGAGCATGTTCACACCCGACACCCGAGTGAGGGACACAGGAACCATGGGCACAGCACCTGGCACAGGATGGTGTTGAGTCCTTCACCAGTGCTTTGCCTTGTGAGGGACAGTGTGCCATGGACACAGAGGAGTAGCTTCTTTCCTAGAGAAACGGGAGTTAGGTTTGCTCCATAAGTCATGTCCTGGGACTGGCCATGCCCAGGTTTGAAGATGCATTTTGATTCACACTGTCTCCCCTTCCAAATCTGCCTTATAACTTCCTGAGGAGGCAGGTCCAGGGCATCCACAGAGCTCTCCCAAGTCTTCAGTGTGGAGCGTGTGTTTTACTGCTGCCTCTGTGTCAGGGTGCAGTTGTCCTCCTTCTTCAATGCCTGTGTTCTCTGAGAGCTGAGACAGCAGCATCTAGGTTTCTCTTATGTTACCAAGCACCTTGAACAGTACCAGCATGCTGCATATTCAGATGGTGCTCACTGAGCAAAGCAGGGTGCTGGAGTGAATAAAGGGAAATTGCACTTGAACCCAGGAAGCCAGGGACAAATTTAGATAGGGCAACTTTGCCTGGGAGGGGTTCCCTCATTGTGAAGAGTTCTGGCAGCTGAGTCACTTGTCCCCCCATGGACCCCACCCCTCCCTGCCAGCTTGGGCATGAGGAGCACTTAGCATTTGGCCAATTGGAAGTATGGCCCCAGCCTTGAATGTTGGAGGAGTTAAGCAGAGACAGAAGGCTCCAGATGTTGCAGAGGTGGTGCGGGTGAGTCTCTACAGGGGGCAGTGCCAGTGCCTGTCCTGGGCAGACTTCCCATGGCAGTGCCTGGCAGTGTTCTCAGCTGCAGTGCTTATTGTTCTGAGCTTGATCCCCAGGCTTCCTGTTGACTCTTGGAGGCCCTGCCTCTCTGACCAATAAATTCCTTTCCTGGGTAGTTGAGCCAGAGTCCACCTCTCTTGTGTTCAGGCAAACCCCTGGCTGGTGGAAGAGTTCAGGGGAGAGTGCCTGGCACCTCAACCCTGCTTCCCAGAGGGAAGTGAGGAGAGGACCAGGGGCCCTCCTGGGGGCAGCCGATGGTAAGGACAGGTTTTCTGGGTGAGCTAAATATTTCTGTTAGAAAAGAAGATTTGTAAAAGCTGGAGAAAGATTGCTCCTGGCATTGAAATACAGGGGAATGCTGTGCTAACCTGAATTATTGGTTTGGGCTTGGAATGAAGTCCTTTGGGGACCATGACCGCCTGAATCATGCTGTAGCCTGGTGCTTTGGGGAACTTAAAGCTAGTTTGAAAAGAAGCTGCCAGGAGTCTGAGGAGTCACCACTGCAGCTTCCAGGGCAGTGCTCAGACACAGAACACCTGTAGGGGAGTTTTGCTGAAGGGCAGGGATGCAACGGGGTCTCCTCTGGCGTGAAGGGCAGGGTCACTGCCATTCAGGTCAACTTCTGTGCTGCTCTTTATTGCCCTGTCTGCTAGATGAAGCCAAGTGAGCTATAGCAACACCAGTGGAGGAAGGAGGAAGGGGTGCTGTCCAGAGGCAGCTGGGGTGACTGTGCTGACACCTGCTGCCTTTGCCTGGGTAGCAGACAGGGCTGCATCTGGCACTTTATATACCTTTTTTAAAAAAGACAATTAGAGGAGGACTTAATAAAGGGACTATTTGCAAGGTTTGGGCAGGACACAGGGAAACCATAAGGTTACATATAATACCCAAGGGACTAGTAATAGCCTTTACCACTCCTAGATCCAAAGGTTCAGAGGAGGAAACATTGTAGAACCCAGAAAGAGAGGGTTGTGTGGAAAGGGCAACCTTGAGAATAAGGTCTTTTATCAAAAGACACAACCAACCTAAGATGATCTGGTGGGGAGGGAGCTGGGGTAAGAGATGCAACAACCTTATCCTCCTCCTCCCCTTGTCTCCTGCTGCTGTCTCCCCTCAGCTGTACCCAACTGAAAGCTAGAAGGTAATGCAGCAAGTTGGTGTAGTTCATATAGTTCAGCACTTCAGGGCAAAGGGCAATATGGAGAAGGGTAGACAAGCAGGTCTGGAGAGGCAAATGGGAAATATCTGGTACAGCAGGTTTTATTTACATGTTGAATAAAGACTTGATATTTCAAACTTGATATCTTAGCAAGGCAGGGAAACCTGTGGGAATAGAACAGGCAGCAGACTTGGGGTTTTTGTTCATTTGTTTCTCAAATATACTGCATACATTACACAAAATATTTCCAAAAATCCAGAATGGCAGAGAGTTTCCAGAAAAGCATTGTATTCTCCTTCCTGCATGTATTTTTAAGACCACGTCCCCACTCTATCGAAGCTCTTGTTTAGATCTATGAATAGTAAATATGTTCCCACTGGTCTCAAAATTAGATGCTGCTTCCCCAGAAGTAAGAGAGTTCAGGCAAAGCACACAGGTTTTGGATCTTCTGGCTAGAGACTGTCAATTATGTTCAGGCTGTTGATGCCCTTTAGGTAGCACCTCAATGGTCACTTTTCAAGCAGGGAGGCCAGAATAGGATCCATCCATGTGACTCTGGAAATTGGACCTGCTCTTATGAATGGAGTGGATTGTGGCCTCTCAATTTCTGCATCTGGGAAACCATTCCCCTCTTTAATGAGGTCCTTCACAAGAGGAGGGAATGTGTAACCTTCTGTGACATGACTTTGACAAGCAAATCAATTCGTTCCATTTGTTTCCTCTTTGAAAACAGCAATCCTTGAGCATTACATAATCTAATCTTCATGCCTCACTGGTTTGTTCTGTCTTCCTGAGGAATTGGCAGATGGTGCCAACGTGGAGACCTGCACACATACCTTGCAAGCCTCATGGTAACAGAAGTGTTGCTCATAGTGTCTACCTCTTTGCTGTGGGGTCCCTTGCTGGCATTTGTTTCTCTGAATCAGTTTGGTCTTTAGCATTCTTTGGGTACTGCTAGCTTCTTGACTTGGCCTCTCATTCCAACATTAATTGGAAATGCAAGGCCATCCAAGTCTCACCACATGGTATTGTGCCCCATGGAGTGAAACCTTTCCTTCCAGCATGTCTTTCCATGCCACTCTGGCTCCTGCATTTGTACGCAGTGGTGTCACAGGATGCCTTCATCCTCCTTGGTTCTTTAGTTTCCTGTGCCTCTTTCATCCTGTAGTCAATGTTGTACCCCCTGAGGAGTGTATCCTGCCTACATTCTGGGGGTTTTCAGGGTGGTTATCGGGCACTGTGGAAGCTTCCAGGCATGGTAAAGAAAATTGCCAATGCTACTAGGGTCTCGGTCTCTTTGGGGCAGTTCCAGGCACTTTATTCTTGACACTGAGTTCAGAAAGCCAGTGTGGTTTTTTTGTGGGGGGGGATATTGGGGTCTGTACCTACAAATGCACAATGCATTAACTGTTTATCCTATATTATAGACTCCACCCTGCAAACCTGCATTTACACTCCTTTGCCTACCTTACCCGTGGAGCCAGGACTTTGATAAAAATCTGCCCTGTTCCCCACTGGGGGAGGTGCCCAGATAGCTGCTAGTCACAACAGCAGCACTGTTGGATGGTACACTTGTCTGGTCGCTGAGTCTGCACACCTACTTGAGCAGACACAAGCTGGTGGACTCAGGAAGAAATCTCTTTTGTGTTCACTCACTCTTCCTCTCTGGACAGCAAGTGCTGTAGAAGCTGCCTGCTGCAGTCTTTGCCCCTTGCTTCTTCAGCAACAGAGTATCAGAGAGAGAGGGTGTTGTGCATTGCACATCTGTGAATGAGGCCCACAGAGGCCCTCTCCTTGGTTGTCTGCAGGGCCTCCTGTCCCATGTCACCTGTGGGAAGAGAGCCCAGCATGTGTCCCCTTTGTGTGGTCTGGGGGCTACTAGCACTTTCACTGTGAGCCAAAGTAGACATCATTTTACCTTGTCAAGCAAGGTAAATCTATATTGGTTATAGATTATGACTTAATGCACCAGGACTACCTCGCTTGCCTGAGAGTTTCTCCTCAAATGCTCTCCAAACCCTATTGAGTCAGTTCCTCCCAGACTTGAAGAAAGAGACTTTTTAAAAAGCTCCTCCTTCATCTAGACATTCAACCTGATCAAACATCAGGACTCCTGGGAGATAGGTTTAGGTATCTCATTGGAGGCTAAAAAATTCCCGGAAGATGGAGCAGCTGGGGTTCCCTCTGCACTGCGTGGTTCCACATCAGCCCTGAATCCCCAGGGTCAGTGTGATGGGTGGACGTCACTACAATGGCTCAGGGCCAGAGGGTGCACATGAAGCTCACTCCAGACAAACCTGGATCTGCTGGCTCCAATCATCCCTTGTGGAATCCCCGTGTGTGGGCCTCAGCACCCCTGGGTTGGGGCCTCTGGTGGAGTCTGGTTGCGGGGGTGCCACCCGACTGGACTTCCCTGCGTGACCATCACAGTCACTTGTCCTCCTGTGCCCACCCCTCTGGGTCCCGTCTGCACACCAGCATGAATGCCTAATGGAGTTTTGGTAGTGGGTGGTTAATGTATAGAAATTTGATCAGAAATAAGTATTTTTCTCCTCTTGAACAAGAAGCACCTTCCTCCTTTAGTCTCTTGTTACTGAATTACTACAAAGAGCTGCAGCTGTGAAACAAGGATGTTTTTAAATTCAGCATGACTCAGACACCTGCGACAAGCCCACAACAGGTGGAGTCACGTGGGGGCATGCCCAGGTCGCCCTGCTTTTTGCACATGCCCAGTTCTCAGATGGCTGAGACAGGAGGGGCTGGACAGGAGGATGCACAGCGCAGGTTCAGACCCGCCCACTCCGAGTGTGCCCGCCCTTTGGACGCCTCAACTTCTTGTTGGCATCTATCTGCTTCAGCGCTGATGGAGACATATTGACTGGACCACGTGCCGCTGTAGTCGCAGGGTCACCGCCCTGCCCTTGGGGAAGGCCACCCTCTGGACAGGCAGCCTCCTTCCAGTAAGGCTGCTGACCCTGGGTAACGCCGCCTACTGCCACCCACAGGTAAGGTCACCTGGGTAATGCTGCTACCCTCGGGGAAGGCCGCCTCCCTTGGGTTAGGCAGCCCTCAGGGAAGGCCTCCACCCTCCGTGGGGTCTCAGGTTGGTGTGTCCTGGGGCGGATGAAGCTCAATCTGAGGCCAACCCCAGGGTTCTGGACCTGGAGGTCAGAGATCTGGAACAGGGAGGCCTCGGGGGCTGGGCACAGATGGACGGGAGGCCAGGGACTCCACATGCTCAACTCATCCTGTGGCAGCTACCGCCAATGGTGATGCACCTCTCTTGGTAAGGTCAATGTTCTCGGATCAGGCCACCCTTGGGGCAGGGCAAGGCCATGGAGGGTGGGGTGGGGCAAGGCAGTGCAAGGCAGGGCAAGGAGTATAGGGCAGATCAGAGTGGGTTGGGGGGTTGGGGCATGGCAGGGAAGGGAGGAGTAACTTGGGGCATTACCGAAGGCTGCTCAGGGTGGGTCAATTGTGTGCACAGTCATGTGGCAGAACACTTACTTAGCTTGTCAGAAATCCTGGATTGGTTTCCACGTGCACATGCGTGCGTGCAAACACACACACACACACACACACACACACACACCACAATAAATCTTCCTAATTCCGATGACTTTATTCTAAGAAATATTTTCAAATCCTTATTAGAAGATAGAAACACAATGGTGGTATGTTCAATGTCAGCTATTATATGTCATATTTAAAAACCACTCTATAAAATTACCTCAGGACTCAAATCATTATAATATTTAAGAGATAAGACAGCAGTTGCTTTTTGTAATTCTGACATATTTATAAAGATAATCTTTTGAAAATCATTTTCTTTTCTAATTTTCAAACTTAGAAAGTGTATCCATTTGTCTTCCTACAGTTGTACATTCATCAGGAAGTTTTTCTCTTATTCCTTGCAATCAAGGGAATGGGCCTATTGTCACAGGAAGTGCAATGACTGGGTTTTATCATAATACCAGTGCCACTATGCCTTTCAGAACAAAATCAGGTCTACCTCTCATATTTGTTGAATTTATTAACAAAGAACATGGCATTTTTATTTTATTTGAAAGGTCATCAAATTTGAATTAGTACATGCAGGGGTTTGACATGTTATATTATGAGTTAAACGCAGTGCAAATTAATTTGATCATTTTGGGAGGTTGGCATAATGACTTCTGCCCTGTTCTGTGATCAAATGTCTGGCCTGCATTAATTTTTGGCAGTGAGAATTGAACCAAGTGACCATTGTAACATGTGCTAGGCAAGCACTGAGCTGCATACATCCCCAGCCATTTAAATGTTTAATTTTGAGACAGGATTTTGCTTAATTGCCCTGGCAGATCCCAAATATGTCATTCCTCTTCCTTAACCTGCCAAGTGCTGGCGTAACAGCACTTGGTGTCAAAGTGCCTGGCTTGTCATGGAGAATTTGATGTATCCTACACTTCTAATGTGTTCTTTCCTAAGCTAGACCATGTCCATTTTCCCTGTTAACAGTCAGTAAAGGCTTTTTGCTGTTTTGATGTACGTTTAAAATGAACATGCTTTATGATGAGGCACTACTGTTCATGATAGTCTAGGTGTGCAATCCACTGTTATGGAATATTTTTATTTATTTATATTTTTACTTTAAAATTACTTTAATATTATTAATAATACATCTAAATTAACCAAAGAGTATTGAAATTATATATTAAGATGAGAAGAAAGAAATAATATTCTTAGACCAATTTTGAAGTACTCAGAAATCAGTTATTTCCAATGTGGTGGTAATCATTGCTTTCTTGTCATCAACAGCTTAGATAAGATAGGGGCAAATAATGGGTCAAGTTGTGTCTCCCAAAAATATATATCAAGTCCTAATATGTACTACTTATGAAGGTGATTTTATTTGGAAACAGAGTCTTTGCAAAACATAGTCAAGTTAGAATAAGGTCATATTGGATTACAATGAACAAACAATGCTGGTATCCTTCTAAGAAAAAAAAATTGGACATAGACATGGGACACACAGGACAGAAGAACATTTGCAATAAAGCAGGGATTGGAATAATCCACCTGCAAGCTGAGGAATACCAAGCATTGCTGATAACAACCAAAAGTTAAGAGACTGGGTAGGACTCTTTTCTAGGGCATTTGCAGCACAGTCCTGTGACACTCTGAATCTGAACTTTTGGCCTCTGGAACTGTTAGAGAATAAATTTTTGTTGTTTTAAGCCACCTAATTGTGGTTATTTTTTATGACACCCCAATGAAACAAAAACAGCATGTTTTTACAATTAATGAAAATTAAACTATGTTAAACCTAAATTATTTTTCTTTATCTTTCATAATTATAAACAGTGCTCTATTCTATAAGGAATAATTTAAGTAAAAGGCATATTTTATAGTAGCAAACCAAATGTACTCAGAAAAATACAAATTATAACATAAGCTTTTGTTCTTTTAGAAGTGTAGGGCTTTTCTTTATTGACATACCTTGCTAACAGATTTTACTTTAAAATAACTATAAAAGATTACTAAGAATGAAGCAATGAAAAACAGTAAACATCAATTCTATAATAAACTTTCTACTAAATGTGTGTATGTTAATATATAACTTATAAAAAGTTATGTAACTATTTAAATACAACTATGACATATTAAAAAAAAAGATAAGAAAAGAAACTTACTTTGCCAAAACTCAGTGAAGTTTTCTGACATCTTTAGCTATGACAGAGAACAATCACTTTATTTTAAACACAACTACTCTACTTCTCTATAATCACTGTTTAGAGACTAAAACAACTCCTTTTGTCCCATACTCCTTTGCTAAACTTTCCAAATGAATGGTTGTGTTTTGTGTCAATGAAATTCAAATTGCTTTTATGTGTTCAACACAACCATTCACACGAATAATAAAAATCAGTCCTGTTATCAGTTAATAGCAGAACCATACATGATATGGACAGACAACTGCATGCATATTTTTATACATGCATGTGTTATTTACAGAAACATAAATTCATGTTATTTTGAATATTCTTATAGCATAGATGCATTATATTCACCTTAAAAGCCAACATGTATTTTTAAAAAATATGTGGAAAAAAAGGACAGGTCATAAGGACTATTATGTTTTAAATTAGGCAAAATTTCTACTTTATAATTGAAATAATTTGTTACCATTATAGGAATTAGTAAAATGAATTAAAGAGATTTTTCAACTGTTTTGTGATTACTTCAGAACCATGAAAAGGTGAAAAAGGAGGCACAGGTGTGCACTCTGCAGTACAAAAAATGAATTATTAAGTAGCAAACTGATATTTCCTCCTAGGATTATTGTATATTTTTTAATTAAATAAACAATGTAAAAGCTGCAAATGGAGGATAAGCTCTCATATATAACATTTTAATAGACTTATAGGACATTTATGAATATCTGCTTCCATAAACAAATACACAACAGATTAGAAAGACACTGATATAAAGGTTATTGATATGAACTGAAAGGTCAGAAGGCACATTCTGAAGAAGACTTTGCAGCAAATAAAAGAGAAATAGAGTATACTAATAAAGTAAAATTCTCTAAAGTTCTTAATTAAGCTTAAAAAGCAATTTAAAAAGACATAATTTTATCAAACAAAAAATTCTTACAGAGTTTAAAGTGTTTATCATTTAGCTCTAAGGAGTTTTTAAAATTCACAAAAGAAATAAGAGAAAATAATTTGTTTCCAATTTGAGTATTCTTTGAAGCACCTCACATTCTCCTAATTTTTCTTTACTAAAAGAAAAACAGGTAATGTTAGTGTGGTGCAGATGGCATTGTAGATTCAGTGCTATTATCCTTATCCTGTTGTTTGTCTTAATGTGGTGACTCTGGTTCATTTTTACTATATTCCCCTTCACTGGAATCACTGTCCAATCCACCTTTAACTATGGCAGACTGCTTTTCATGGGAAGAACTTTCATAGGCTTTGTCTGTGGGAACAGCGTCTTTCCTTTGGTGTAAGATAGTGAAAAATGCTTCTTGCCATTCTCTTATTTCCATGTATCTTACAACACATCCAGTTTCAGAACATTAAATAATATAAATTTCCAAATTATTATTTCTATAAATTTTAAAATTACCATTGTAGACAATTTTAGTTTGGAGAACATCAGCTTAGTAAAATGTTCTTCCAAGCTTTATATTTTAACATTTATATACTAGAAGAACATGAGTATACTTAGTATACAAAGAATTGATAGTGTCACCATTACACAGATGTCCTCATATTACCTAGTTTAATTTTCACAGTCATATTCAGAATCTACAGATATTTACAGGATTGTAGGGTATAGCAGTACTTGCAAAAATCATGGGAGACTTAAGTCTCTTACATGTTCAGGGAACAGTGTTAATTCAGATTAGACTTAGTCAAAGCAGAAAGATATATGTCAGTTTTTGAAATGGCAGTGGTGCCCTATTATGCCAGATATATTGTATAAAAGAATGCACTTACTACTTGAACCTACATGAACTTTCATTTATTAAACTTTTATACAACAGTTAGATAAGGGTCAGATAAACATATTTAGTTTCAGATGTATACTTGTTTCTAGTCAGGTATATTTATATTATTCATGAAAATCAAGCCTGGTCAAGATCTTAAGTCATCTGTTTCACAGACAAAGAAATATCTTAAAGCAATGGACATCACATTTTAATGTTTTATAGCTCTCAGGTCTTGCACAAATTGATATTCATTAGTGTGAGGTTTCTTAACAGGCAGAAGAGATAGAGTAGGATATCTAGCAAAGCAAATTCATACAATTTAAACTACTGTACAGAAGAGAATGAATGTCTCTTTCTTAAGGGGTTATTATAGATAATTTTTTGTCTGTTTGTTTGTTTTGGAGTCATTTATTTCATCCTAAAACAAATCTTGGTTAAGATAACACTGATCACCTTTCTTAGGTTCCCTTTGGCCTAAAAGGCCTTGCTCACTTCTAGTAGACCTCCAGCAGAGCAGGTTCTGTTTTCTTTTTCTGGAAGGCCCAAATGACAAAGGTGTAACAACTTTACTGCTTTGAGTTTCCTTTTTCTCAAAGTTGACCAAGATGGGAAATCATGAAAAGCTGCTCTGGTTCAACCTGACGCACACTTACCATGTCCTAACTTTTCAATCGTCAGCTTTCAAAAATTTACTTTACATTATTAGCATGTAAGTGTGCTTGTTTACAGTGCCAGGTCTGCCTTCAAAACTAGAATGGAGTCTGCTCTTGTGTCCCACCTGGGGTGCCAAGTTTGTTGCTGAATTCTGAGTCCTTGTCCCCACTGCCAGTTGAATAAGGTCGTGGTTTTGAGAAAAAGGAAAAAGAAATTTATTTCTTTGGTAGCAAAGGAGAAACATGGGAGACTCCTTTATCAAAGTCTATGAGTCTTCCTATCAATAGGAACAGGGGAATTTTGAAAGAACTCTTCAAAGGCTGTATTCCATGTATGCCTATGTTTAGATTTTATAAAACAGATACTATATTAGTTTGGACAGCCAGACAGCAGCAAATTTAACAGTTTCTGATGGTAGAGTATGAGTAAAATGTCAGTATTAGAAGACCACAGGGGAGTTTTTATATTAGTTTCAGTTCAGATGCTTTGAGGTTTGTAGGTAGGTCTCTATTAAGTGTGCAGGAGGAATCTATGAGGGGTGTAGAAGGGCTTTTGTCTGCATAGGACTGCTCTCTGTTGTGTAGTTAGAGCCCTCAGAAATGAATAATGAAATCTATCTGATATGACTAGATATTACACAATGAGGTTTAATGAGAATATTTCTTAAGAAAAGAAGAGGGAATCCCTAAAGTGTTTAGGGAGGCCACGGAACCGAGTATCCTGAGTTCTCTCTGAGGTGTGTCAGTCCAACCCTCAGAGTTAGTATGGAGGGTTTTTTGGTGAGTAGCGAGTTGTATCTGAGTTTTGTAGTAGGATTTGCTGATGTGTGTTGCATGGGAATTCTGAGGTTTGAATTAACATCTCACTGGAATTTGTAGGGAGTACTCTCTGGGGGTTATAGGAAAGGCAGAATTTCTGAGTTAATTGTTGCTCAACAAAGTGTGGAGGCAGTGTTCCTAAGTAGTATATGGATGGCAATTTGAGGTGTATAGGAAAAACTCTTGGTATTAGTAGGGAGGCATTACTTAGACATGTAGGGCAGTGAGTTTGAGGTGTGTAGGCAAGGTTCTCTGAGGTGATAAGATGGGTTCTCATTTTTGTGTAGGGAGTTCTCTCTGACATATATAGGTAGGGCCCTCTGAAGGGTTTAGAAGGGTTTTATGAGGTTAGTAGGAAGTCTTATTTATGAGAGTTTGAGTGTTCACTTAAGTGAATAAAAGGGTTATTTTTAGTGTATAGGAAAGGTTTCTGTGGTGAGTCAAATGTTTTCTCTGAGGTATATATTGCAGACTCTCTGAGGTAAGTAGAAAGGCTCTCTAAGGTGTTTAGTGAAGACTTGCTAAGAAGTATAGTTACTAGGGCTTGTGACATACTATTTTGCAATCACTCAAGTATACAGTTCTATCTCTGGGAGGTATAGAGGGAATGACCTAAGGTGGCTCTCTTTAAAAGTATACCATCACAGCTTGATCATCATCAAATGCAATGATCCACAAATATGAGACACTAATATAAACACACACAGACAAACAACTTTTGAGGGTCTGGTACTATATAAATGGGAATCTTAGTGGAGGACTAGACTCTACTCATTTGTAATGCCTGTCCTGTTTTACCTCTGGTCTTCTTGGGAAATATCACCAGAGTTTTGGGTCCCCATATTGATACAGTGCTTCCAAACTTGGGAAAGGCTCCTACTAGGGACTTTTCTGAGAAATGAGCATCCAAAGATGAGTGGACAACAAGAAATCCTGGCTTTGGACTTGCTGCTCAACACAAGTGAACATAATGGGACTGTATCTAGAATGTGGGTGCCTAGCTACTATGGTTTTATGTCCTGTGTGTTTTATTACCAAGGAAGTGAGGTCAGTTCCTGGGGTACTCCTTAACTATGGCCCTTTCTTACAAAGATGGTTCTGATGGCCCACTGAGATTCAGGTCTCTCCCATCTTTCTTTGACATATAGACAAGTGTACATGGTTACACCAACATATCCTGGATCTATTCCCCAGACAGTCCCAGGTGTGGCCAACTCACCTGGCTTGTAAAGACAGCTTGGATCAGACCTATTTCCTCCTTCTGGTCATGTGTGTGGTCCTGAAGAATTCATTATGCCTTACAGGGCCTGAATACTTTTGCCATTTATTCCCCTGGGATTATTCTAGCTTATGCTTTTGAAGTCATCAGCTGGTATATGAGGTCATACATATATGTTCTCCTTGGGAACCTTAATGTTTTATTTATGTGTCTGTAATAGACCAACATACAGAAGACACAACACAGAAAGAAGAGGGACAAGTAATGACATACAATGCTACCATGACCTGAGTCCAACTGTGAAAGAGGAAAAATCAACTTCTGTCTTGTTCTTGTTTCCACTCTGCCCCACTAGAAGTTTGTCATGACTGATTTAAAGGGATAGACTTCCTGTGCTATAGACTTGCCAATGTTTCCTGCACAATTTAGAATTGTACCAATATCTCTTCCCACTACAAGGTATATATAGGTACACTACAAGGGATCACTGGCATCACGGAATCCTTGTGATCAAAGCATGTAACTTTCTTCCTCTAAGTGAATCCACATCAGCATATGGTTTCAAAGAAATAGAAATCAGCAAATGTCATAAGATTTAATTTCCAAGATGTAGTCATTGAAAGTCTCATTTTTTTCTATCTCCTTAGTCTCAGAGCAGTGACACTGCTTTATTTCCAGAGATTTCTGAAAAATTTGGTGTGATAGTAGGCAAAGACCCAGGGACACCATTAAATAGCAAGAACTGCCATTTCTATGTTTCCATTTTCTAAATGCTTCACATGGATAAAAATATTTTGGTTATAAAATTTACAGATTCAAAAATTTTGTCAAAAATAAATGATGATGTAAAATTGCCAAAACTTTGTTCAATACCATGGTCATAACCATGGGAGTGAAATTCCCTTTCTCCATGTCTTTATGGACTATCTACATTGCTTCTTTCAAGGTCACAGCAGGTCACTTCTTTTTGTGTGTGTGGTTGGAGATAGTTTCTTTCAATTCTTCTAACTAAAATTTGGAAAGAAGGCCCCAGTAGAAGGAACAAAAAACTCTCTCAGAAAACAATATTGGTGCAATAACTAGGGTTACTAGAGCAGATAGAAGGACTGACAATTCAGTTTTGAAAAATGGAAAGGGACTAGGTGATCACTTTTTTCAGGGGATAGTCATTAATCTAATGCAGGTTCACTGAATGCCCTGTGCCCACTTTTGAATGAACACAAGAAGTTGATGACCTTCTTTTCTATTAAGAAACATCAAAAATTAGTAAACCATCTCAAAAGGCTTAGAACAATCTTGCTTTTGAACACAGAACTAATTGACTGCTCATTACCTTCCCACTAGGGTGAGAGTCTGATGATAAACCACTGGCTTGAAATGGTTTGACTATCAATATTTATGTGCACAATCACCCCTGTGGGAAGGCTCCCAGAATTGAGCTTTTCTGAATGCTTCTGTATTCCTTGAAATTTACTGGGGAAAAGCAAATGGGGAGGATGACCACATGGAAGGCCTGTAACTCTGAATGGTGATGAGCTTGATAAGCCTTGAGGCACAGCGAATTTGAAAGAAGGAAATGGTCCCTGTTATTAAGCTGGTAAAAGTCAAAGTCATGGAAACTTCTCCCCTCTTGTCTCCTGCTCCTGCAAGTATTTATCTTATGGTATTATGTGATAACATTTCCTATCCAGCTAAGTTGCTTCAGGAAGGAGAAAGAGACCTGTATGAGCCTTGGCATGCCTGAAAGGATTATAAAGTAAGCAGAAGTTCTATCTGTTTCCAAGTCACTATAAAAAGTCTTTAAGCCAACAAGACCAACTAGTGATAATTTCTCTTCATTGGTCACTCTTTAAAAATTCCTAGAAATTGATTTTCTGGGATCTTTGCTTAACTCCCCAAAACAGGAGAAAGAAGAAATCACATAGAATAAGTGATGGATCCTGAGTTCCAGAGGGGTTTGATTCAACTGGAAGCAGATTCACTATCTCAACAAATAAGTCCCACAAACAAGTACATCAATAAAGCCTTCCTGAGTGTTTGTCCCTTGCCTCTAATACATCTTTCTACCAATATCCTCAACATGGATCTGTACCCAGTTGTTCTAGTGATGACTTTCACATGGTGAAGCACAGCATCACCAGATCAAAACACAGTGGCACCAATCTCTGAGAACTGTACTATTCCCTTTCTAAGAAGAGCATCTGAGACAAATGTTTAGTGTGCCAAACACTCAATAGAAAGTCACAAGAACAAATATTCTTCAAAATTATATTTTCTCTGACAGCTAAGCCCACCTAAACTAAATACTCCTTTTTAAAATGATATGTTTATGACCACAGCTTCCCTACTGAAATCCAAATTGGTCAAATGCAATGATTAAAGGCACAGTTGGAACCCAGAACAATCAATGGCAGTGTGAGATTGAGACACTCTGGAAACACAGCCCACAGACTTTGCCTCTGGACTTGGGTCAGTAAGGGGCAGCAAGACAGTGCAGGCTACATCTGTCCCTCCTCATGTCCTCACATCTGCAACTATGTACTCAGGGTACGGTGATCTTGACAAAGAGACTGTGGGACTTATGTGCCACTTGGCTTGTCTCAGATACAAGACTTCAGATATTAAGATCTGAAGGACAAGAGCCTGTGTGGCATGGAACCCTGTGTATGAGAAGGGATAGTTCCTTTCTTTTGCATTATTGGTGACATGATCCTCCCAATGAAATGGGACAAAGACCATGCTTTTTATGTGACTTGATCAGCTGTCTTCTGAACTATTTCAGTTACTGGATATGGTCTGGTTCTAATGGAGAATGCTGAGAACATGCATACTGTATCCATGCATTGCTCTCTGCTTACCTTTCTGCTTGCTCTCAGTGGAGCTCACTAAAAGCAGTCCTAGACATGAGGAATCTATAATAGTATAGATTCTAAAATAGAACTACAGATCACAGGACAACAATTATATCACTTTTGGATGGTGTAGTATGGGTATTACATTACTATTAATAACCAAGGGCCGATATTGCATTATCTTGGGGTAGTTTATCATGGAAAATAGTTTTGTATAATAGATTACATTATAGCTATTATATATGTTATGGATGCTATATCACACATCTTCTATCAATATCCAAGGTTTGTAGAAGCTGTTATATTAATATTAAATGATGTACTATGGATAATGTAATAGTATCAAAATCTTAGGGCAGTTATACTATTTGTAATTTCTATAGTATAAATAGTTCATCAATATTAAAAGGCAGCTATCATCTGTTTAACATGTCATAGTCTGGATATCATAGTATTATTAAAATTCACAGATAAACTTTTAGTTCATTTTTAGAAGCTCAAGTATGAATATTATGTTAAGATTAAAATCAACATGTTAGTTAATGCATTAATTTTAATGATATCTCATAAATCCTATTATTTAATTCCAAAAATACAGATATTTTATTAGCATGAGGTTGTATAATATAAATATACTAATGTTAAATGCTAAAGAACACCTGTTTACTAGTTTTAGCTGTTATATCACAAATATTAATGAATATTAAATCCACAAGGAAGTTATTATATTGGTATCAGGATTTACAAAAAGGATGCTATATAGTAATATTAAAGGCCACAGGTAATATATTTAATTGATTTTATAGACCATCATATGGATGTCATATTAGTATTTCAAGGGAGAGTTAATCTAATATATTTGTTGTAGATGATAGTCTAAGGAAAACACATTATATTTAGTGGTCACAGGACAGCTTCTGTAATCATATCTGATATTCTAGTTTGGAAATCATAATAGCATATGAGTCCTCTGAATGACTCTGATATCCATTTGTGATGTTGTAGTTCAGGCAAGTTTTATTAATAGTAAAGACCACAAAACAGTTCTTCTGTCAGTTTTTCATGCTATTGCAAGGACATATTGGTAAAAAAAAAAAAGGCATGGGACAGCTATTCTATAACATTTGGAGACCATAATAGGAACATTGTATTAATATTGAAGTCTACAGGGTAGCAATTGTATATGTTTTAGAAGGCTACTATGGATATTATAATCATCTTTAAGTTATCAGGGAATCTACTATATTAGTTTAATGTGGAAAAGTAAGAGTATTTCTTTAGAATGAAAGACCACATGGCAACTAATAGTTTTAGAGGGTACAACAAATTTATCATATTTGTATTAAGGGTCCCAAGTCAGGGAGCTATTCTCTTAGGTTTAGATTTTATGGAATGGAATATATTTTCATTTGGACTGGGAAACGCCAGTGATTACAGCAGTTTTGATGCTATAGTATGAATACAATGTCAGTATTGAAAGACCAAGGGACAGTTTAAAAAAATATTTTTTATCTACTTTTACTTATTTACTTTTTATGTATTGCTGAAGATTGAACCCAGTGCCTCAAATGTGCTAGGCAAGAGCTCTAACAATAACCCACAACTTCAGCCCAAAAGAACAGTTTTTATATTTGTTTCAGAGACCATTTTCCATATTACATAAATTTGAAAGGACTCAGGGAAACTATTAATTTTGGATGCAAAATGATTGATAATATGTTAGTATTAAAACCACAGGGCAACTACTATATTAGTTATAATTGCTAATGTATAAATATTAGGTTACTACTAAAGGACACAGTTCATACTAAAGATATATATGAGTGTCAGTAGCCACAATAAGGAAATAATTAGTGTTCTCAGTCACAGTGAGTGTATTATGTGAGTGTCAGATTCCATAGTAAGAATATTATGTGAGAGTTAGAGGCCAAGTGAGGATATTTTGTTAGTGACAGAGGTCAAGTGTGAATATTTTGTGAGTGTCAGAGGCCAAAGTAAGCAGCATTATGTGAGACTCTTGGGTCAGAGTTGCAATATTATGTGAGTGTAAGTCATCAAATGAGGTAGGTTTTGGATTTTCTTTTGCTGAATATTCATGTGTGGAAAAGCATGATACTCTCGATGATCTCAGTCACACAAAATGGGATGATGTGTACGCATACTCATGACTTGGAAGGTATGTCCAACTAAGCTGCTTGCAAATGAATAACTTTTTTCCTTTCTTGCATTTTTTATTTTTTGTAATTTACATATTAAATTTTTAAAAAATAAATGCTATATTTAACAAAGATGTCAAGCGATGATTATTTGCATGCATTCTAGAAGACATTTCAAACATATTGCACAAGGCAGTGGATTCTGAGGTATGTATCCCTTGGACAGCAATGTACAGCATCTTATGCCCAGACAGTTGTAGGTATGATTTTAGACAATGGAAATCTGAATCCTAACTCTTAATTATCATTTTGAGAATTGGAGAGAAATAGGCGCGTATTTCTGATCTTGTTTAAGAGAAAGTTGGCTGTTTGGTACTTTTGAAAACTGTCCCTTTTTTTGATACTGGGCATTGAACCCAGGGCAATTACCAATGAGAGCTACATTTCTTGGTCATTATTATTATTGTTGTTGCTTTACAATTAATATTATTATTAGTTGTAGTAGTAGAAGTGGTAGTATTGGGACAGGGTCTCAATAAATTGAGACAAGGTCTGCTAAATTTCAGAGGTTGGCCTCAATCTTGTGATCCTTCTGTCTCAGTCTCCCAGGTTGCTGACATTACAGACATGTGCACCACCCTGCCAGGTTGAGGACTACCTTTTTAGACTTTGATAAGCCTTCATTGATGGATGAACCAGGAGACTGGTAATTAAATGTTAATGTAATACACTGTGGTTGGAACCTGGCTCTGAAGTAACATGCAAATACTAGTTCTTGGGTCACCTGAGCCTGTGAATTTGAGCCTGAAAGCACAGCTAATTCAGTTTTGTCCATCTTTTTCAGAGCATTAAGTACTTATCAATATACAGTTGACACTCTCACCCATAAATAGATGAAATGCAGTTAGTAAGGTTCATGTTTAATTACTGATTCATTTATTCATTCAAACACATTTACTAAGCATTAGGTGTGAGTGTAGTTGCTACAACTTGTTCAACATTCCTGTGTGCTGGATACTTCTACAGGGTTAGATAGATCATCCAATTCAATCCTCTCAGAAAACCTGTAATGTACCTATGGTTTATTCTACCCATTATACAGATGTCAAAATTGAAGCTCAGAGAGGTTAGGTAGCTTTCCTGTGGTTTACTAGCTGGTAACTTTGGTTCTAAGATTGGAACCCTGGCACAGCTTATGCTGAACTGTTAATTCTCAATAGTTAGGCCAGATGGTCCTGGCATACTTGCAAAACTGCCTTGCCATAAACAAATGAGGAGATTATTCAAGAAATGTATATACCCTAGTAACCTCATAGGTCATTGAATATGTAGGAAATGATAGAGTCAAATGATTTGGTATAAACTTGTTTATCTTTCAGCATTTCATGTTTCAAAGGGGTTTAGATGTTTGTTTCTGTTCCACTGAGCAGAGCAGACCTTTCATTTCAGGTTTAAGTCCAAATGCTCTTGATAATTAATGAAACTGCTGAAACCAATTTGGGAAAATTAACATATTGGTGGCCAGAATGATGAAGTCTGAAATTCTGGCACCTTCTCTGTGGTTCTTACAAAAAGCACTGTATTGACACCACTATCCACAGAGGGACTACTAGTCATCAGAGCTGCAAACCCACCTTGGAATTGGGAATTTGCCTCTGCTGAGAATAAAAGCCCTGCAGATTTAAAAACCAGGGAAGCCTGTTTCTTGTTGTCTTTCTGGATTATGGGCCAGGATTCCTGATACCTGTATGAAAGCAAATGCCAGTATGGCACTCTTCTGAAAGACTCAGGAGTGTTGCCTCTACATCCAACCTGACAAGAACCACTACACATAGCCTTCACCATTGCCAGGATTCTGAATTCTCATCAATCCCACATCCAGAGTGAAATCTGGAAAACCAGTTCAGAGGTTTATAAGAAACTGTGACAGGGTATTTTAATAGCAGATTCTAAGCTATTACAGGTCTGGTCAATAATGGAAGGTGTGAAGAAATAATTTTAAAATGTGTATGTGTGCTTTGTGTGTTTATAATCTAAGTAGAGTGTCCATGGTAGAAAAACAATTTCAATAGGATCCCTTCCTGGGATCCTATTTTTTCAGTACACTAATTTTTTTTTATTTGTCAGTACAGTAACTTTCTTTAATTTAGGAGTTGGAGCAAGTTGAAGATCTTTTGGACAGAAGTTGCTACAAATGAGATTTACATGAGAATATCAATACCTCTTTTCTTTATAAGTTGATAAGTATTAGCCTTGAAGAGAATTGAGTTGTTTAAATTTTGCAGAAATAAGTTTTGAAACTTTCCTAAGATGGTGGGGCTTGTTTCTTGGTCCACAGGAGGGAACATAACCTCTGTGCTGCTCTGTTGATCACACTAAAATCAGATAAACCTATATCAAGAACTATCTATGTCCCTTATTTCCCAGGCACCAAATTGATTCCTTCTGACCCCTAGTCCCCTGCTCTCCTGCTTACATTTTTGGAGCATTCTTAGTACTCTAGCTTCACTGAGTCCTGCATACTGAAAGGGCCAAATACCCTGTTCCAGGTGTGTTCAGAAATGAACTTGTAAACATAGAACTTCTAAGGGAGGCCCTTTTTCTCAATCCTGCAGAGACTTAAGATGGTGGCTTTTGCCTCATATTTGGTAAATATATTGAGTTTACAAAGGGTATTCATAGAGACAAGGCTGCACATGCTTTTAGAGGAGATATTTTATTGTGGCACAAATGGTGTACATAAGTCAACTGTCCATAAGTGAAACAAGTAGTTCATGAAGTATTGTGTATATTTTAATTTGACTATGAAAACTGAAAAAATTTTTAGGGAAGTATATAACTTAAGAAAAAACATGACACTCCAGTTACTCAATGTACTGATTTGCTTCAAATAAATTCAAAAGTAAAAATAACAACAGATTTTTCTGACTGGGATACAAAAGTCACTTGCATACTTCTAAATTATATTCAAGATGTTCTTGTTTGGTGATTTAAAAAAAGAAGAAAAAAAGGGCATCCAGGGAATTGGGTTAAAAATCAATGAAGACTTAGTTGCTTTATCTTACAGAACCCTCTGAATTAGGAGAGCATTATTATCACTTACATGCTAGAATCTTGCAGTAATATCACTTTCTATCATGCGGATATTTGTAAGTTTTTCTTTCATACCAAAAGATGGTTTCTCAATCACCCACATTGTTATTGTTGAGATATGTGAGTTTAGACAGGACAAATCCTAGGGACAGGAATGAAGCAGGGGTAAACACAGTGCAAACTCCCCCTGCCTGATTGTAACCTTGTCTCATCCACCCTGCATCCCATATCCCCCGTATGGTTCATTTCAAGCTAGTTGCAGTTCTTTGGCTCCCATGCCATTTAACACTTAACATTTTGCCTGGTGATCTGGCAAACTTCAGTAGACTGTGGGTCCTCAAGAATGCAACTGCATTCTGTTCCCCATGGTTTTCTCTCAGCATCTAGCTTGTTGGCTGCAGTACAAATGATATCAGCAATTATCAGTGACTCTCTAAATGAGATAATTCCAAAGAATTCATAAAGAGATGTCAAAAAAAGGTAAGTGTTAACAAAAGATCAAGTCTGTTTACCTTTTAAGTTGGTCATTTTGCTTGTCAAAATTATGTATACCAAGTACCATCCCTGTGCCAGAAGCCTGATGTACATGATGAGATTTAAGGTCTCATTGGAAGAATGGTAAGCTAAAGTGATACTAATTGCTTTTTGCTTCTCTGGCTTACTGCTGGAGGTAGGGTACCATGATGTGACTGTGTCCTGGGAGCAATTGGGTTTCTTTCTTTCCCCTGGCTCTTATTCCTATCACATGAAATCAAGCTTTAGTCACACACAGCAAAACATTGATTTTTAACCATTTTAACATAGGCAGGGAAGCAAAATCTAGTAATTGTAAGAAAAATCAGCAATGAGCAAATCTAGTACTTTAAGAAAGCATTAGCCTGGGCATCCTAATCTTTGGTGAGGAGATAAAAGATCTCATTGTCTGAAAGGCTCAAGGTTTGAATGAGAGAAAGCTGGGAATGAGTAGAGCAGAAAGGACTTATGTGCCTACAGTGATCTCCAGGGGGCAGTTCCCAGAGCTTCTGTAGCATTCAGCAAGTATTTGTAAACAATCAACGGCCTCTCTTTTCCCACCTTATTGGGAATTCTGCCACATGATTAAAATATGTCTTGGTGACATCCTGGAAAAAACTTTGGGAATGACTGGAACTATGCTAATTTTCTCATCTAATATTACCAACAATAAGTATTGTTCATGTTCACCTTATCTGAATCTCTGGTAGTTGGGATTTTTATACCCAGTAGTTCTGAAAATTAGCATCCAGTCACCTGGATGGTGTGTTAAAGATTTCTGAGTTCTTAGGTCTTAGATAGGGTCTGACATAAATATTTCATTCAAGTGCCCAATAATGCTCTTTGTTCAGGGGTGATATTTTGAGAATGACTGAAGGCCAGTGGTTTCTAGTTTACATTTAAAAACTGAAGAACAAATTGCATTGTGTGTGGTGAGGGGAAGTGCTGGTGACTGCCCCAGGGCACTCCACCACTGAGTTGCATCCTCAGCCCTTTATATTTTGAGAAAGGATCTTGCTGAGATTGGCTTGAAACTTGTGATCCTCTTATCCCAGCCCTTATTTTCTAGGTTTACAGTCCAGTTCCACTTTACCTGGCTTTATTACTGAATTAAAAGTCACTTGCTTGAGAGTTTCAATTTTAACTTCATCAAATAGACCTGATTTTTCTCTTGGTGCCATTCAAAAGCAGGTCCCTCCCCCAAAAAATAATACAAGCCAGTCTGGATGGCTGACTTGTTAAATGGTCTTGGACCCTTTTTTTCTGATTGGATCATAAAACTAAGGGAAAACAATTATGAACCTTTCAAAATATTATTACCCTTCCAATGAAAAAGGTAGTTGAACATATCAATTTTTAAAATGATAAACCTGGAAACATGGTAAGAGAACAAATTTTCTGAAACTAGATAATGCAATTGATGGACTTTCAGAATTCAGATTATGATTATGTCTCTGCCAAACTTATAAAAATATCTGACAAAATAACAAACCTCTTTCACATATGCTATTAATGTACTGGCAAAGGAAAAGAAAACAGACTTGGCCTACAACAAATTTTGATTGATGCTGGCAGGTTTCCTGTTGTGATCTTTACAAAGGTAGGCTGGAAACCTGAGGGTGACAGCTGACAGAGTTGAGGAGATTCTGCATATGATCATTCATATACATTCATTGTTCATTCATGTACAAATATTGTAGTAATCTACAGCATATATTAAAGTAATCCAAAATAGGAGAAAAGGCACTAGCTGTTCTGGAAGAAGTATGCTTTCAAACTGAGGTATATTTTAGTAAAGCGATAGATGCCAAAAATACTGTGCTAAGTGTTGAATGTCAAGGACCCAGAATTACAAATAAAGAGAAATGTCTTCTTTAATTGAATTATTTGGTTTTTGGAGTTTACATGTGTGTACCATTCCAACTTTTAAACAGATTTTTATCAAATTTGAAATGTACCCAGTAGGTACAGATACAAGTTGAAATCTGGTGAGCTAGTCAAATTTGCATTTGAGACTGTGTGCTGAAATTTTTAGTTTGACAAATCTGAGCCAGTAAGTATTTGTAATGCTCTTCAGCAGGGACTGTAAGAGATATACAACACATGAATAACAGGAGAGTAAACAAAGTGAGCAGGAATTGAGAGACTGAGTGGTTCTTTGTATCCAGGGACTGGACAGATTCTAAGGGAGAAGTGCCACCTGAGCTGAGCTGGGAGAAGGGACAGGATTTTGATAGAGAGCAAACTATATTTTAGAACTTAATATACCTGCCTGGTTAGGATACAAAAAGTATATTCAGGAAGAAACCTGTTGACAGATGAAGTCTGAAAAGGAGGCATGGGCCATGAATAGTCCCACCTTAATCTGCTTCAGACATGATATCCATGTGAAGGAAGAACTCAATAGAAAGAGGAAGGAGTAGGAAGATAGGATAAAATTATGTCACTACTTTAAATACAGGAGGGACAGTGGAGATAGGAATCAATTTCAAATACATTTCAGAGACAAGATTGAGAAGGACTTGAGTTTGGATTGAGGAATAAATAGGTAGTAAAAAGGAGGAAGAGGCAAATCAACTAAGTGACTATGAGACTGGCAATGTTTTAGGAACAAGAGTTAATATGCATTCAGGTCTTCCTGTGTGCCAGTCTGGGCCACTCATCATGGCTTCTCTTTTAATGCTACTAGTAGTTCTGTTGTAAAGATGAAGACACAAAGGCATAGAGACATTGCCCACTTTACACAAGATCACACACTAATAAGTGGCAGAACCTGATTCAAATTTACTTTGTATTGTTAACCACTACTCTCACTGACTTCAAGCACCAGGGAAGAGCAGCTTTCTTGGAAAAGAAGTATTGGCTGGGAACGACTAAAATGGAAATGGTTGTCAAGTCCAGGTATGGTTATGGAGAAAAGTAGGCTGAGGACAGAAGTCTAGCCTATGCTGCAATGTAAAAATTTCTGTGGTCTCCCTCCCCTGCCTCTCATTCCCCACTCTCCCACACAACACACTGTCCTCAGTCAGGAACGGATGTGTCTTTCTGTCAAATATATTTTCTTTTTGATTTCTAAATGCTGCCCTAGGTTATCTCAGGCCAGTCATCCCAAACATCCTGCTGGTGCTACAGGATTGGTCTGTCCATTCCTTCTCTGTAGATTAGATGCTGAAGGACAGGAAATGGAAGAAAATAAAACTCCAGTGACAAATGGGGTCCAACCTGGAGCATTGGGTTCCAGCTTTGCTTTGCCAGACATGTGTCCTCAACATTAACTACTTTTTGGACCACCTGCAGGATCACTTATATTCATTATAATTTCAACTTTTATCACTCCCATTTCTATTACTCATTCTGTGAGTAATAGAATGTGGGGAAAAACTGGGGGCTGTAGTAAAAAGCAAATAAAAATGACTGAGAAACATGCCAATAAAGACAGTCTAATCAAGGTCTGTGACAAGTGTGCATAAATAAGTTAGGGGCAGAAATCAATGATGTCTTTTAAAACATCAGAAAAGACTAATAAAACCAAAAAGGATTCTTTTGAAAGTATCAAAAGAGAAAGACCCAAACAGGAAATTAAAAAACCACTAACAATGAAAATTCAAGACCAGCTCTCCTCCAGTTTTCACTTCAAGTCAATGAGAATAGTGGTTAGGAGTATAAATAAAAGATAATAAAGTATATGTGAAGAATTTGAAAACACAGTTGAAGTGGAAAACATTTTAGAAAAAAACTAAAATTTTAAAGCACCAGTAAAGAAACAGAACCTTGAATACATCAATGATCATTGAATATATTGAAACAGTAATTAAGATATCATTTAGTCCCTGTCAAAGTAAGAACCTGGGCAATTCAGTACAGATAAATTCCAATCAGAGCTTAAAATTAGGTGTTGCTGCTTATTAGCTGTGACCTTTATGTAATCAGAATTTTAACTGTCTGCTAATTTGTAAAATGGAGATAATTACACTTACTTTATAGCCACTTGATATCAAATGAAATGACAGCCCTGGAAAAAGAAGAAAGCACAGATATAAATAAGTTACTGAAATTGTCTGAAAAATGCAAAAATATATTTACTTGTTCTACAAATATTTACTGTACTTCCAACAGGTGCCAGGCTCTTAAGTTTTATATTTAGTGTTGAAGTTTAATATTTAAAATTACTCTGGCCTAAATAGGAATTATACTACAAGAAAGAATAGAGAATCATTTTGACACATATCATCATAGGCAATGAAATATCTAGGTTCACACTATCAGGTATTAATAGAAGACTTGTTCAGTTGGAATCACAAATGATGGATTTGCTTCAGACCTGACACTTGTCACTAAAACATATATCTTTTTATCCTGCTATTTATCATCTTAGTTTGTAGCAATATGGAAATTATCTTTACACTGTTTTGTTCTTATGAGATATCTTTCTAAGAAGTTTGGTATTATTTATCAACCAAATTGTTTTTCAGAGTTTGGGGTTATACCTCAGTTGTAGAGGGCTTGTCTAGGATGTGTGGGGCACTGGGTTGGATTCTCAGCAGCACATATGAACAAATAAAGGTTCATTAACAACTAAAACAAAGAAATAAACTATTTGTGCACAATGAATCTAAATGCATTCTACTGTCATGTACAACTACATAGAAACAATAAAAATATTTAAAAATACTTTTTTCAACTCTAAAAGAGATACTTATTCTAAATACTTCAAGATAAACAATCCTCATTTTTAGTTTACTGAGAAAAATCTTTGTAGTGCTCTGGAAAACTGATGACAAATTATAAAATATAGTATTAGAAATTACCAATTTATAAAGAATCTGATTTAAAAATTTTTCCTCAGTATTTGAAGCAGATCAGCATTCCTAGAGAGCCTAGAACCATTTTAAAACAGTATTTGAATATGCTTTAGTAACATCTAAATTATGTACTTTTTTCTAGAAGCCTGTCATATAGAACAAATAAGGACATTTTGTGGGTCTTATTCTTCTTTGCTCTATGTGATCTTGCACTAGTTATCTGCAAATTAATCTATAAAATGGATTGGCAAATGATCCATCACAGGGATGCCAATTCATTTCATAGAGAACCAAATTACTATGGCCAGTTTGGGAATGTAAGGAACCTCATTTTTTCCCAGGGTATTTGTAAGAGTTATTTTAATTAGTTTGTCCCCTGCAGTTTCTCACACTGCTTAACATTCACATGCCAGTCCAATCCACAGTCTGGACAAAGCTGCTTCTCCATTACTGCTCTTAGAGCTCTCAGAAATCCTGATGTCATCTGACTGCAATTGAGGACTCATTAACTGATCAAATTTGTGCCCCTGAACTAGTTTACCTGTGTCATGAGAAGAATACTGTGAAACCCTCTGTCCATTTGATTTGCACTTTTCATAACATGGATATGCTATGCATTATGTTAGCATTTTGAAAACTTTTTTATGTATTTAAATATATATGAAAAAGTCATGTTGCATTAAGTGAATTTTAATGTTTTTGTTTTTATATGTTCTTAGCTCTTAAGTTCTGAACACTGTTGACAGTGAAGAAAATTTCTTAATATTTTTATTGTAACTAATAAGGATGTGAATTTTTCTCTTTAATTCTGCATATGCTGAACTGTGCTTGTATACACACTAAATCAGCTGGGACTTGCTTTGCCTTTATATTTATGTAAATAATTTATATATTTTTATTAAGACAAAATGTTTGAAAGAAAAAAGTTATTATTAAAAAAACTCTCGACTGGGGCTCCGGGCAGCCGCCTGAGAAGGGACTGCGTGGCGAGCTGTTTGGACCCAGAGCGACTGCTTCTGAACACCGGGGGGTTGCCCGGAGGAGGAGGAGAAGCCCGGCGGGTCGCTTGGTCTGGGAGTGACTGCATCAGAGCCACAGGCGGTTGCCAGAGGAGGAGCTGCATGGCGAGCTGTTTGAACTCAGAACAACTGCTCCTGAACACTGGTGGCCTGCCTGGAGGAGGAGAGCGGTGGGACGCTTGGTCTGGGAGTGACTGCATCAGGGCCGCAGGTGGTTGCCAGAGGAGGAGGCGAGTGGTGAGTTGATTGGACTAGAGGCGACCGCTCCTGAACACAGGTGGCCTGCCTGGAGGAGGAGCGTGGTGAGTCGCTTGGTCTCGGAGCCACCACTCCTGAACACCCGGGGGGGCTACTCCAAGGAGGAGGAGGAGGAACGGGGCGGGTCACTTGGACTTGGAGTGACTGCCTGGGGCTGCGGGTGGTTGGCGGGAGAAGGAGACCCGAAGTGGGTTGTTTGGACTCCTGGTGACTGCGTCGGAGACCGGGCAGCTGTCCGGAGGAGGAGGTGTGTGGCGGGTCTCTGGGTCTCAGAGCTATTGTGCAGGGCTCCAGGTGGTGGCTCAGGGGAGGGGCTGCATAGCCAGGCTATTGGTGCAGAGCAGGGTCCCAGGAGCTAGGTGGCTTCTTGCTGGAGGAGCCGCACAGAGACACGCCTAGGGGCGGAGCGAAGTTTCCAGGGCGGCAGGCAGATTCTGTGGGAGAGGCAGCCTAAGGAGACTCACCTGCGAAAGGGTGAGGCTCCCAGGCCCAGGACGTAGGTCCGGGCCCCTGGGATCATTGCAGAGGAAGACAGCCCAGCCCAGGTGGTAGTTGTAGATTGAGGGGAACCTCTAGGAGGGCACCTGACCAGTGAGACGTCCCCACCGAGTGAGTCTTCCCTGCCGGGGGAGGTTTTCCCACAGGGACGGTAAAACCAGAGACACAGGTACAAACAAGCCTTGCCTCAGCCCGCAGTCTAGTTCCCCATTGGATGACCATTGGTCAACAAGTGGAGGCACCTATGCCCACTAGCAGGGAATATATGCCACCTGAGGGTCACCACCCCTAGAGAGGCAGCTTCTTCGTGGAGCTCTGCATTATCAACCTCCTCCAAGACTTCAGGCTACTGAAGGATAAGAGGGGATATACTAGCAATCTTCAGGGACATTATAAGTTGATAGAGGAAATCTGCAATATCTTAATGACCCACTGATTCCTGAACAATATGAGAAAACAAGGGAAGAAAATGCCCCAAACAAATCTAGATGTTACATCAATAAAATCCAACGACAGCATGGCAGAAGAAATGACAGGAAGGGAGTTCAGAATGTACATAATTAAAATGATTAGGGAAGCAAACAATGAGATGAAAGAGCAAATGCAGGCATTGAACGATCGCACCAATCGACAGTTAACAGAGCAAATTCAGGAAGCAAAAGATCATTTCAATAAAGAGTTAGAGATATTGAAAAAAAAAACAAACAGAAATCCTTGAAATGAAGGAAACAATAAACCAAATTAAGGACTCCATAGAAAGCATAACCAATAGGATAGAACAGCTGGAAGACAGAACTTCAGATATTGAAGACAAAATATTTAACCTCGAAAACAAAGTTGAACAAACAGAGAAGATGGTGAGAAATCATGAACAGAATCTGCAAGAACTATGGGATATCATGAAAAGGCCAAATTTGAGAATTATTGGGATTGAGGAAGGCTTAGAGAAACAAACCAAAGGAATGAACAATCTATTTGAAGAAATAATATCAGAAAATTTCCCAAATCTGAAGAATGAAATGGAAAATCAAGTCCAAGAGGCTTATAGGACTCCAAATACATAAACTTACAACAGACCCACACCAAGGCACATTATAATGAAAATACCTAACATACAAAATAAAGACAGAAATTTAAAGGCTGTGAGAGAAAAGAACCAAATTACATTCAGGGGGAAGCCAATACAGATATCAGCAGATTTTTCAATCCAGACCCTAAAAGCTAGAAGGGCCTGGAACAACATTTTTCAAGCTCTGAAAGAAAATGGATGCCAACAAAGAATCTTATACCCAGCAAAACTTACCTTCAAATTTGACGATGAAATAAAATCATTCCATGATAAACAAAAACTAAAAGAATTTACAAAAAGAAAGCCAGCATTACAGAACATTCTCAGCAAAATATTTCATGAGGAAGAAATAAAAAACAAAGAAGCAAATCAGCAAAGGGAGGAATTATCCTAAAGGAACTGTCAAATAAAGGAGGAACCAAGATGTGTCAAAAATTTTAAATATGAACCAAATGACTGAATACAAATCATATCTCAATAATAACCCTGAATGTTAATGGCCTGAATTCATCAATCAAAAGACATAGACTGGCAGATTGGATTAAAAAGAAAGATCCAACAATATATTGCCTGCAAGAGATTCATCTCATAGAAAGAGATACCCATAGACTAAAGGTGAAAGGATGGGGAAAAACACACCATGCACATGGACTCAGCAAAAAAGCTGGAGTATCCGTCCTCATTTCAGATAATGTGGACTTCAAGCCAAAGTTAGTAAGAAGGGATACAGAAGGACATTTCATACTGCTTAAGGGAAGCATAAATCAGCAAGATATAACAATCATAAACATCTATGCCCCAAACAGTGGCTCATCCATGTATGTCAAACAAATCCTTCTCAATTTTAGAAACCAAATAGACCATAACACAATAATACTAGGTGATTTTAACACGCCTCTTTCACCACTGGACAGATCTTCCAAACAAAAATTGAACAAAGAAACCATAGATCACAATAACACAATCAATAATTTAGACTTAACAGACATTTATAGAATATACCATCCAACCAAGAGCGAATACACTTTCTTCTCAGCAGCACATGGATCCTTCTCTAAAATAGACCATATATTATGCCACAAAGCTAATGTCAGCAAATACAAGAAGATAGAGACACTACCTTGTATTCTATCAGATCATAATGGATTGAAGTTACAAATTAATGAAAGAGTAAAAAACAGAAACTACTCCAACACCTGGAGATTAAACAATATGCTACTATATGATGAATGGATAACAGAAGATATTAGGAAGGAAATTAAAAAATTCTTAGAGGTAAAAGAGAACAAAGAAACATCATATCAAAATCTCTGGGACACTATGAAAGCAGTACTTAGAGGAAGATTTATTTCATGGAGCGCATTTAATAAAAGAAGTAAAACTCAAAAAATAAATGACCTAACACTACAGCTCAAAGTCCTAGAAAAAGAAGAACAGACCAACACCAAAAGTAGTAGAAGACAGGAAATAGTTAAACTGAGAGCTGAAATCAACGAAATTGAAACAAAAGAAACAATACAAAAAATTGACACAATAAATAGTTGGTTCTTCGAAAAAATAAACAAAATTGATAAACCTTTAGCCACACTAACAAAGAGAAGACGAGAGAAAACCCAAATCACTAAAATTCGGAATGAACAAGGAAATATCACAACAGACACGACTGAAATACAAAACATAATTAGAAGCTATTTTGAAAATCTATACTCCAACAAAATAGAAAATTTCGAAGACATCAACAGGTTTCTAGAGACATATGAATTGCCTAAACTGAACGAGGAGGACATACACAATTTAAATAGACCAATTCAAGTAATGAAATAGAAGAAGTCATCAAAAGCCTACCAACAAAGAAAAGTCCGGGACCAGATGGGTTCTCAGCCGAGTTCTACAAAACTTTTAAAGAAGAGCTCATTCCAATACTTCTCAAAGTATTCCAGAAAATAGAAGAGGAGGGAACTCTCCCAAACTCATTCTATGAAGCCAATATTACCCTGATTCCTAAACCAGACAGAGACACATCAAGGAAAGAAAATTTCAGACCAATATCCTTAATGAACATCGACGCAAAAATTCTCAACAAAATTTTAGCAAATCGCATACAAAAACATATTAAAAAGATAGTGCACCATGATCAAGTGGGTTTCATCCCAGGGATGCAAGTTTGGTTCAACATCAGGAAATCAATAAATGTAATTCACCATATCAATAGACTTAAAGTCAAGAATCACATGATTATTTCGATAGATGCAGAAAAAGCATTTGATAAAATACAGCACCCCTTCAAGCTCAAAACACTAGAAAAAATAGGGATAGTGGGAACATTCCTTAACATTGTAAAGGCCATCTACGCTAAACCCATGGCTAATATCATTCTAAATGGTAAAAACTGAAAGCATTCCCTCTAAAAACTGGAACAAGGCAGGGATGCCCTCTTTCACCACTTCTATTCAATATCGTCCTTGAAACTCTAGCCAGAGCAATTAGACAGACCAAAGAAATTAAAGGGATACGAATAGGAAAAGAAGAACTCAAACTATCCCTATTTGCTGATGATATGATGGTATACTTAGAGGAACCAGGAAATTCCACCAGAAAACTTTTAGATCTCATAAGTGAATTCAGTAAAGTAGCGGGACATAAGATCAATGCACATAAATCTAAGGCATTTTTATACATAACCGACGAATCTTCAGAAAGAGAAATTAGGAAAACTACCCCATTCACAATAGCTTCGAAAAAAATAAAGTATTTGGGAATCAATCTCACAAAAGAGGTGAAACCCTCTACAATGAGAACTACAGAACACTAAAGAAAGAAATTCAAGAAAACCTTAGAAGATGGAAAGATCTCCCATGTTCTTGGATAGGCAGAATTAATATTGTCAAAATGGCCATACTACCAAAAGTGCTATACAGATTCAATGCAATTCCAATGAAAATCCCTCTGATGGACCTTACAGAAATAGAGCAAGCAATTATGAAATTCATCTGGAAGAATAAAAAACCCAGAATAGCTAAATCAATCCTTGGCAGAAAGAGTGAAGCAGGGGGTATCGCAATACCAGATCTTCAACTCTATTACAAAGCAATAGTAACAAAAACGGCATGGTATTGGTACCAAAATAGAAAGGTGGATCAATGGTACAGAAGAGAGGACACGGACACAAACCCAAATAAATACAATTTTCTCATACTAGACAAAGGGGCCAAAAATATGCAATGGAGAAAAGATAGCCTCTTCAACAAATGGTGCTGGGAGAATTGGAAATCCATATGCAACAGAATGAAACTAAACCCATATCTCTCACCATGCACGAAACTAAACTCAAACTGGATTAAGGATCTCAGAATCAGACCAGAGACCTTGCATCTTATAGAAGAAAAAGTAGGTCCAGAGCTTCAACATGTCGGCTTAGGACCAGACTTCCTCAACAGGACTCCCATAGCACAAGAAATAAAAGCAAGAATTAATAACTGGGATAGATTCAAACTAAATAGCTTTCTCTCAGCAAAGGAAACTATCAGCAATGCGAAGAAAGAGCCTACAGAGTGGGAGAAAATCTTTGCCAATCATACTTCAGATAGAGCACTAATCTCCAGAATCTATAAAGAACTCAAAAAACTCTACACCAAGAATGTAAATAATCCAATTGACAAATGGGCTAAAGAAATGAATAGACACTTCACAGAAGAAGATATACAAGCAATCAACAAACATATGGAAAAATGTTCAACATCTCTAGTAATAAGAGAAATGCAAATCAAAACCACCCTAAGATTCCATCTCACCCCAATTAGAATGGCGATTATCAAGAATACAAGCAACAACAGGTGTTGGCGAGGATGTGGGGAGAAAGGTACACTCTTACATTGCTGGTGGGGCTGCAAATTAGTGCAGCCACTCTGGAAAGCAGTGCGGAGTCTCCTTAGAAAACTTGGAATGGAACCACCATTTGACCCAGCTGTCCCACTCCTTGGCCTATACCCAAAGGACTTAAAATCAGCATATTACAGAGATACAGCCACATCAATGTTCATAGCTGCTCAGTTCACAATAGCCAGATTGTGGAACCAACCTAGATGTCCTTCAATTGATGAATGGATAAAGAAACTGTGGTATATATATACAATGGAATATTACTCAGCCATAAAGAATGATAAAATTGTGGCATTTGCAGGCAAATGGATGAAACTGGAGAATATCATGCTAAGTGAGATAAGCCAATCTCAATAAACCAAAGGAAGAATGATATCGCTAATAAGTGGATGATGACACATAATGGGGTGTGGAAAGGGTTAGTGTTGGGGTTGGAGTTGGGTTTAGGGAGGGGGGCAGGAATGGAGGAAGGAAGGACTGTATAGTTGGAGGGGAGGGGTGGGAGGGGAGGGGGGGAAGGGAAAAAATGGCAGAATGAATCAAACAACATTACCCTATGTAAATTTATGATTGCACAAATGGTGTGCCCTTACGCCATGTACAGACAGAGAAACAACATGTATCCCATTCGTTTACAATAAAAAAAATAAAATAAAAAAAACTCTCTACTAAAATACATTATTTTTCACAAGTAGGCAAATTAAGAAAATATATTCATTTCACTTTTTCCTTTTAGCTTTCAATTGATTAAAAATTGCCTTAGAATCTCTTGTCAATTGAAATTAAGTAAATGTGGTGTACAAGTAACATTTTTATAACAGTAAACTAAGCCATATCTAGACAATAAACATCAATATTCTAAGGAATATTCAATCTTTATTCTAAAGAGCATTTTTTAAACTTTGAAGCCACTTAGATGTTCGTATCTTTTTTCCTTCCTAACATAAATCTGAAATGGAAAGTATGGCAGTGTGTCCAAGAAGCCTGGAGAGTGCAAGATACAAGTGCCATTGTCATTTTGAATTTCCTTCCACTGAAACCTGGTGCACAATGCGCAGCTGAAGGTGCTGAAGAAATATCCTCAGAAGCATACTCATGAGAGACCTGTGATCCTTGTCCTAAGGAGAGTAGAGTGAGGTCATGGAACAAATACTCTGAAGAATTGCAGGTGACAGGGCAGCCCTGCTGTGTTGGAGTGCAGTAACCTGCTGAAATGTATTGGTGGATTGGGTGGCATGTGAAACTGGTGCTGTTTTAGAGTGTTGATTCCTTTCGTGGTGTGAGGAGAAAAGAAAATGAAAAGGAGAGAAGATGGAAGTTTGGGAGGCTCAAAATGGTTTTATTTGTTTGTTATTTCCGCTATCCCACAGTGTTGGGGACTGCAAAAATTGGGCCTCCAGCTTGTGAGTCAGGCACTCTACATGATGGGCTATATCGCCAGCACAGAGATGATTCCTGTGAGTCACAACACTTGACCACGTACAGACTTGCTTTGTGAAATTGTGTGCAGATAAGCAATCATGAACAAGCCAAACAATGGCTAAGCAATTCTTAATTCTCCTGTTCACAACAATCCAGCTAGAATCTTCTTGCATGGGAATACCCATGTCTAGCGCTGAGTCCTGACGGAAAGGTTGTTCCCCTCTTCACTTAAGGACGAAAACTGATGTAGCTGATTGAACTTTGAGCAGAAAACCAAATCAGGCATCCAAGTTTCCCATGAGCAGGGGCAGAGGCAGGACTATGTGGGATTGAGAATATGCTCAATTGGTGAATACGAATGCAGATATTGAGGATCATTCACATAAGAATCCCTAGCTACTACACTGAAAATCTACTGACACTTTCCTCGAAAGTATGTTTTTACTTATTTTTCCTTTTGACCTTTTTTGAAAATTCTACACAGCAGAGAGCTGTGCATAATGCACAAGCCAGTTCAGGTGCTGGATCTTGCCCCTCATCTCAGGAATGGGTGAGGGAGAGGTAGTTATGCCTCCTGGCAAGCCCTTTTTCCCTCAGTAGGGCATGCTTCAGCAATTTAGCCAGACGCTGTTGGGAGTTATAAACAGGCAAAGGCATGTGGTGTTGGCTCATGTGGTCTGGGGTCCCAGAACAGAAACGTGTTGGCAGAAAGAAAACCTTCCTCATCCAATTTTCATCTTCTCCTCGTTGTTTTCAGTTATTACTCTCAAGATTTATTACAGAGAGAAAAGTGACTAAAGTTATATCCTTGATCCTTCATTCATTCTGTCGCAATCAATTCCAATCAGAAAAATGTAAAATTTGGTTAGCAGTTCTCCTGTGACATGAGAGCCATACGTGGGAGAACTCCACAAATCAAAGGGGAAGGAGCAGGCATTGGTCAGCTTGGTTGTGAAAGGTGCGGGGTTTCCAGGCTCTAGTAGGAGAAGGCACTTGATTGCACTCTCCAGGGTGTTTGTGAAGCCTTGGGCAACATGAACTTTGTTGAGTGGCTCCAGTGATATGGCGTCTGCACCCCAGATTCCACCTGAGGTCACAGAGGAGCAGCTTGAGAACATGGTGGCATCACAGTTCCCATGGCAACCAGAGATCATTCAAATCCTGGCCACTTCAAACCCACATTCAAGACATTAGGCAGCTCAGCTGTGAGTGTAAGAGGATAGGCGAAGGGAGCGGGTGCCAGGGTATTGGGTTTTTGAAGAAATGAGTGTATCCTTGTTGCCCAGGCGATGAGGAACTAGGCTGTAAATGGTATGGAGTCCTGTGACTGATAAATCCCCCCATATCCAGACAGGACAAGGGATCCCACTGAGAGCTCGCACTTCCACCCAGGTCTGCGAGGTGGGGCTGTGCTATGTTGGCCACACCATTCATGCTGACAGGCACTCATCTGGCTCCAGATGCAAAATATTAACCCTCACAAATTCCAGTGGAACAAGCTGGTACCGACGGGTGCTTTAAAGCACTTGGGTCAAAACTCTTAGCACTGGCACAATTGGATTTGCTCTGCTTCCCCACACCTCCAGGACTGGGACAACCTGGGTTTTCTTCAGACTCAGGACACTAGCCTATGTACCTAATAGCCTCAGGGAGAGATGGGTGGGGAGAGATGGGCTCAGTAGAGCATGCAGTACAGTGCCATGTTTTAGGCAATCATTGATTTAGGTCACATCACATTCCATCTGTGGGGTTTCTCCACCTAACCTATGACATCTGGAAAGGAGACAGCTGGTACATGGGACGTACATGTTCCATGTGAAGGTGAGTGGCTCCTCTGGTGGCTCATGAAGAGAGGAGGGAGTCATTCACTCAGCATATTTGAAGGAGGACAGGTCAAACCTGACATGCAAGGAGAATTGTTCTGTGCTCACTCCAACTGCTGGAATCCTCCTCCTTGGCTGTTGCCTTACAACTAGGCTGCACCCAGAAACTTACCTGCTGGGAATTTTCCAGGAGCACAGCAAATCTCCACAAGATGCAGAAATGTCTTGCCAATCTGTAATCACAAAATGGCTCATCTTCTTGACCAGAATAATACCTCTCTGTCACAAGAGCCTGTGGGATATTGCCAGGAGCCCTCTTACCAGCCCGAGGAGGAAGCACAACACAAGTTGGGGGATGAAATCACATCCTGGTGATGGCATTTTGAGCACAGTTCCACAGGGCATAACACCAGCTTTGAACATAGACCTTGCTGAAAGTGGAATGGTTCAAAACTTCCAAGCTGAATATTCAAAAGAGGAGAAAGGATATTTGGGGGGCAGAAAAGCTGAATGGTGTTGATGATGGAAAACTACTTCAGTGAGGAGACACTATGAAACTCGCCATCTTTCATGGTCAACCCACAAAACCCACGACATATATTCAGCCCCAACATGCACCAAAAATATAGGAAGTACTTATTGCCTGTTCATTCACTATGCAACCATGAGCACCGACCCTCATTCGCCTTTTAAGGACAACAATGACCTTGCAAATTTCTGTCTCTTTTCTTTTGCTCCCAAGGAACAGCCGAATATATGTATGTTGATTCCTATTTTTTCTGGCACAAGAATCATGAGCAAAGGCTTTCCCAATTTCACAGCACCTTCCCCCACGAACTACAATTGAAGACAGTTGATCCTGGGATATGCAACAATAATCCCTGACTCTCCAAATGAAGAGTTCTCCACAATCTCAGAAATTTAATCACCGAAAGGTCTGCAAATATTCAAGTGTGAAGACCCTATATCGGCAAAAACTCAATATCAAAACAGAAGTGGTTCCATTGCGGGGGCATCCGGAATTCCATCCAGTGCTTGACAAACATCCTCTGGAGGATGATTGCAAAGGCTCATCCTAAAAGGAATTGCCAGATGTTTTGCTCCAAAGCATGGTGTTTTTTCTGCTGTGTTTTCTGATAATATATTACTCATTTCAGTCTGAATGGATTGCATTAGGGGATGAGGGGATTACAACAAAAATTCCAGAAAATATTACCTACAATCTGAAAAACAATGGGTCTTTACAACTAACAAAATTAAAAATAATTTTGCAACCGTGCAATGAGTCCCTGAAGGCCTCTGGAGAAAATAGTTGTAGATCTGCCTTTGTCTTCAACAGGCTGGTTAAATATTCATGATGGTTTTGTTCATGTGTGGTGGTGAGGTAAGAGAATAAGGTTTCACAACATTCCTTCCTTCCTACAAAGAATATGTCACCCCTATAATAAACATTGGTACACAATTACAATTGGGACGGCTGCCCTACTGTAACCCTTAACTCAACAATTTAGATATTAACCAGATGGACCTAGTAGAGATGGTCACATTAGATTACTTGTCTACTGTCTTAACCAGGAGAATAATAACCCTGAGAATAATAAGAATAGTCTTAGGTCACATGGAGTTTAGATATTAAGGAAGTAACTATTGTATTAGCTCATCGACATAGTTAGATATTCTTAAAACAATTGTGATTAGGTAAGGATGATCTGTAACGTTGTTGTTTTCTGCCTATGCTTTGGAAACTTCTTTAATATTAACCACAAGACTGCCATTATAGCCTGAAGAAAAATGTTTATAAACCCAGCCTTCCACAGAATAAAGTGGGATTGATTGCACCAGAACTAGAGTTTGTGTCTTTCATTCTCCACCCATCGCTGATGCTGTCTCCCCGTGCCCCATTTACTGGTGTGGAACCCATTGACTCCTGCTAGGGCTGGATCCCGGCCAGTGGCACCCAACGTGGGCCCTCTGGTAAACCACCCATTTATTAATATTTATTTCTTTCCTTTTCGAGACAGCTAGGATCCTACCTGGGGTGCTGCGGACCCCTCGGTAGAGAAGGCTGAGAAAGGATAGGCAGGGATAGACAGAACAGCTACCATGGGAGGTAGTGAAAGCAAAGAAAGAGCATTATTTATTGGTATTGCTAAGCACTTATTAAATAAAAGAGGAACGCATGTAGAAACAGCTCAATTAAAAAGATTTTTTTTCATTTTGTGCAAGAATGTGCCCCTTGGTTTCCTGAACAAAGTACTTTAGATGTTAAAACCTGGAAAAAGGTAGGCAATGCTATGCATGCACATCATAGATTATATGACAATGAAAGAGTCCCTGCCGATGCTTTTGCATTGTGGAATCTTTTTAGGGACTGTTTAGACCCTAGACATGAAAGTGAGCAGCTAAGTAAAAGGGTAAGATCACCAGACAAAATGTCAGAAAAGGAGCTTTTGCTGACACCCTCGGTTAAAAAATATACAGAGGAAACTCAGAGCGAAAGTGAAAGTGAATCAAACGATGATGAAGATGGGAAAAAGGAGAAAGGTCTACCTGATCAGCTCTCCCCGTCTGATGAGGAGGACTTGGAAGAAGCCGCTTTCAGATATCATAAAGAGAATCCACCTTTGGTTGCTTTTGTTGTGCCAGCCCTTCCTAAACCCCCAGATAAAATAAAAAGGAAAGTCCAAAAGGTAGGATTTCTAGGTGCTGTTAGTGAGGCACAAAAACAGGGAGTTGTTAGTATTTGTTGCCCTATAGTATGGGCTATAGATGGGGGAGGAGAGCCCCAATGGGTGCCTCTCTCTCTTTTAAAATGTTAAAAGAAGTAAAAGGAGCTGTAAAAGATTTAGGACCTACTTCTCCTTATACTCTGCAGCTAGTGGAGAATGTCCTTCTCCTGTGGCTGTCCCTAAAAGCTATCATATTATAGTCATTGATTTACAAGATTGCTTCTTTACTATACCTTCAGCTAAACTAGAAAGACGGCGTTTTGCTTTTAGCTTACCATCGCCTAACTTACAAAGGCCTTATCAAAGATTTCAATGGAAAGTATTACCTCAAGGAATGAAAAATTGTCCAACATTATGTCAAAAGTTTGTAGATCAAGCTTTAATTAATGGTAGACAAAAGTATCCAGACTGCTATATAATTCACTATATGAATGATACATTGATTGCACATTCTCAAAGCCATTTGTTACAAATAATTTTACAGGATTTGATTAAAGATTTACAGAGGTGGGTTCTGACAGTGGCTCCTGAAAAAATTCAATAGGAACCTCCTTATACTTATCTAGGAAGAACTATAAAAACAGATTATCAGCTCTCAAAAGTTACAAATTTGAAAAGACAAACTATTAACATTAAATGATTTTCAAAAAAAATTGGGAGATATAAATTGGATTAGACCTTATTTAAAACTCTCAAATAATGATTTAAAACCTTTGTTTGAAATACTAAAGGGTGATTCAGATCCTAACTCAAGTAGAATATTAACTAAAGAAGGAGAACAAGCCTTACAAGTTGTTGAAACTGCAATTCAAAAACATTACTTACAACAAGTTAATTATAACTTGCCTTGGGTTTTTATTGTGCTAAAAATGAAACATACTTCAACAGGTTGTTTATGGCAAAATGATCCACTTGAATGGATACACTTACCAGTATCAGGAAAGAAAATGTTAATGTCTTATCCTACTATGGTAGCTTCTTTGGTATTAAAGGCCAGATTTAGAAGTAAAGAATTGTTTGCTTGTGAAATGCATGAAATAATTATTCCTTACACAAGAGAACAATTTGATCAATTATTACCAATTGATGATGAATGGGCTATTGCATTTCTAAATTTTATAGGAAAAATTTCTTTCCACTTGCCCAATAATCCTTTACTACATTTTTTACATCAAACAGAAATGATATTTCCTAAATGGTGCTCCTCATCTCCAATTAACAATGCTATGTTAATATTTACAGATGGGTCATCAAATGGAAAAGCAGTTACAGTAATTAATTCTCAACCCACAGTTCAATGGACACAAGAAACTTCTGCACAAAGAGCTGAATTAGAAGAAGTCATCTATGCTTTCAATACTGTTGCTCAACCCTTTAACTTGTACACAGACTCACTATACGTTGTTAAACTGTTTCCAACCATAGACACAGCAACGCTCTCCTTTTCCTCTAAAATTATACATAGGTTACAAGAACTTCAATATCTAATTCATAATAGAACTTCACATTTCTTTATAGGTCATATTTGGGGACATTCCGGATTACCTGGTCCCCTTGCTCAGGGGAATGCCCATGCTGATCACTTGACTAAAAATTTTATTTTAACAGCTATAGAAGAAGCTATTATATCACACAAAAATCATCATCAATATTCATCTGCCTTACAAAAGCAATTTCATATTTCTAGAGAAGAAGCTAGAACTATTGTTAAAAATTGTCTTGTTTGTCCTAAATTTATTCCTTCTCCACAGATGGGAGTTAATCCTCGAGGACTTTTACCTAATGTCTTATGGCAAATGGATGTAACTCATATATCAGAATTTGGAAAATTGTCTTATGTTCATGTTACAGTTGATACCATTTCTCATGTTATTGTGGCCTCAGCCAGAACTGGGGAAGCCTACAAGGATGTGATTCAACATTTATTCCTTTGTTTTTCTGTTTTAGGAATGCCTAAAAAATTAAAAACTGACAATGCTCCTGCTTATACATCAAAAACATTTAAAGATTTCTGTTCCAGGTTTAATATTTCTCATTCTACAGGAATTACTTAGAACCCACAAGGACAAACAATAGTAGAAAGGAGCCATCAAAGATTACAAATACAAATAAATAAACTAAAAGAGGGAGAGCTTAAATACTCTTCCCCACATCATATTTTACAACATACTTTATTTGTTTTAAATCATCTAAATGTTGACAAAGAGGGAAATACTGCAATGATGAGACATTGGGAAAGTAAAAGGTCAAAACAAAGTTTAGTAAAATGGAAAGATTTATTATCTGGTAAATGGAGAGGACCTGACATCTTGCTAACATCTGGTCGAGGCTATGCTTGTGTATTTCCACAGGATGCGGAAACACCTTTGTGGATTACAGACAGATTGATATTTCACTACAATGAGCCCTATTCGAAGGAGGAAGAACAAATAGTATTGGATCCCTTACCAACCCAATCAGACAGACGAAGACGGGTTAGTATTTAAGATGAAAATGTTGCGTCTTGCACAATCGTCTGCAACTCACAACTCAGACCTAACGGCTTGGGGACAAGTGAAAATCCTGACTGCTGCTCCTGAACACATGTTGAACACCTGCAGGAAACCTAAAACCCCAGAGGCTTTGTTTTTTGCATTGATTGCTCTCATTTTGAATCAGGTACTGCCTATTCATGCTTATGATAATGAAGGGAAAGCTTACTGGACCTATTTTCCAAATCCTCCCTTACTGCATCCAACTACTTGGAGCAGATCTAATATTAAAGTATGTACTAATGAGCCTCAATTACTTGGAGGGATTTCAGATTCTTTAATACCACATAAAAAAGCATTTACAATTACATTTCATGGGATTACTGAAGAGACACCAATGTGCTTTAGTACAGATAATCTACATGTGCCATTGGGATGTCTCCCTTTAAGTTATAGGACTTACATTACTGATTCTCCAGGAGAAGAAGACAGCAAAAGAGATATATGGTTCCTAGAGATAACCTCACTTGGTTATGCTAATTATAATGATACAAATATTTCAGTGGCTTTACTGCCTCCCTTTAAACTGTGTGAAGACTTTAACAGTCATAAAGACAGATCTTAGAATCTACTCAATGTAGAAACAGATTTCCCAAAGTGGTTTGAATGTGGTTTTCATCATACTGCATTACAGTTTAATCCACAAGGTTCTGCTACTACTATTACAGATTATTCTGTGTCTTCTCCTGATTTTGATTATAAACTTTGGTTAAAGATAAGATGGAATAAAATGGTACATTTTAATTTTAACCCTTTTTTAACCAATGAGCCTATTCATAGGTGGTTTACTCCTGGATGGGTAACACCCATCTATCGGAGTGATAGATTTACCATTTATAAATGGTAAATTCTCTTACTTTCCTGACTTGTATAAACTATTAGCAGCTAGTAATATAGTATTACTACAAAGACCTAAGTTACGTAAACCTAATTACTTTGGAGTACATGCTTGTATAAATGTTCCTCATGTTATTCTTATGTCTACCATAAATAATTTCAATATCACTAAAAATAAGGAAGCTTATAACATTTATTGCCATTATTGTGTTCTTACTAATTGTATTAATTAAACCATGTCTAATGACTTAAAGGTGTTTTTAATTGTACATCAGCCTAATTATATTATATTGCCAGTAAATCTTACGGAATCTTGGTATGATGACCCAGGTGTTGAAATTTTATAAACAGTTAATGAACTTTCAAGACCAAAAAGATTTGTTGCAGCTTTGATCCTAGGAATAACAGCTTTAATCAGTATAATCACTTCTTTAGCTCTCTCGACCACAGCGCTTGTACAGGAAATTCATACTGCTTCACACGTAAATGATTTATCTCATAATGTCTCTGTGGCTTTAGCGGCACAAGAACAAATTGATAAAAAATTAGAAACAAGAATTAATGTTCTTGAAGAAGCTATTCTCTTTATGGGAAATGAGATTCAAAATATTCAATCTAGAATGACCACTAGATGTCATGCTAACTATAAATGGATTTGTATTACTCCCTTAAAGGTTGATAATAATACTAATTGGGAACAAGTTAAAACTCACCTTAGAGGAGTTTGGAATAATACTAATATAGCACCAGATATCAATGCTTTACAACTACAAATAAAAATGTTGAGTCAGGCTCATCTCTCGGTTGTTCCAACAGATAATTTGGCCTCCCAAATGTTTCATAATATAAAAACAACTATATTTAACAGTACGTTCCTAAATACAATATTACAATATGGCTTGATTGGAGTATGTATTTTAATTTTAATTCTTTGTCTTCCACTCGTCCTCCGAGTAATCCTCAGACTAGTCAAAAGAATAAAAATTCAAGGAGGCCTCTTCACTTTACAAAATAAAAAAGGGGCACTGCGGAGGCATCTGGAATTCCATCCAGTGCTTGACAAACATCCTCTGGAGGATGATTGCAAAGGCTCATCCTAAAAGGAATTGCTGGATGTTTTCCTCCGGAGCATAGTGTTTGTTTTTTTTTTTTTTCCTGCTGTGTTTTTCTGATAATATATTACTCATTTCTGTCTGAACGGATTACTTAAGGAGACGAGGGGAATACAACAAAAATTCCAGAAAATATTACTTACAATTTGAAAAACAATGGGTCTTTACCACTAACAAAATTAAAAATAATTTTGCAACCATGCAATGATTCCCTGAAAGCCTCTGGAGAAAATAGTTGTAGATCTGCCTTTTTCCCCAACAGACTGGTTAAATTTTAACGATGGTTTTGTTCATGTGTGGTGGTGAGGTAAGAGAATAAGGTTTCACAACTTTCCTACCTTCCTCAAATAATATGTCACCCCTATAGTAAACGTTGGTACACAATTACAATTGGGATGACTGCCCTACTGTAACCCTTAACTCAACAATTTAGATATTAACCAGATGGACCTAGTAGAGATGGTCACATGAGATTACTTGTCTATTGTTTTAACCATGAGAATAATAACTGTGAAAATAATAAGAATAGTCTTAGGTCACATAGAGTTTAGATATTAAGGAAGAAAATATTGTATTAGCTAATTGACGTAGTTAGATATTCTTAAAACAATTGTGATTAGGTAAGGATAATCTGTAAGGTTGTTGTTTTCTGCCTATGCTTTGGAAACTTCTTTAATATTAACCATAAGACTGTCATTGTAGCCTGAAGAAAAATGTATATAAACCCAGCCTTCCCCAGAATAAAGTGGGATTGATTGCACCAGAACTAGAGTCTGTGTCTTTCATTCTCCACCCATCACTGACGCTGTCTCCCCACGCCCCGTTTACCAGTGTGGAATCCATGGACTTTTGCTAGGGCTGGACCCCAGCAGTATGAGGCTACAGTTGGGATATACTGTCAATCACAGGGAGAACACTGTGGGAATTATTTGGGTGTCTGTGGCCACAGTGAGAATATTTTGTCACATCAGGGGCCAGCATGAGGATATTATGAGTGTCCCAAATCGCAGTGACCATCTTGTACCACAGTGAGTGTATTATGTGAGTGTCAGAGGTGACAATTATTGTATGTGAGTGGATAAGGCCACATTGAAGGTATTTGATGAAAATTAGAGGCCACATTGACAGTGTTACATGAGTATCAAGGTAATAGTGATGGCATTTTATGAGTTTCAGATGCCAAGTGGGGATATTATGTAAATATCAGGGACAAAAGTGAGTATATTAAGTGACTGACAGAGGTCACAGTTAGAATATTATGTGATTGTCACAAGCCAGATTGAATTTATTATATGAATATCAAAGACCAAATGTGAATATTATATAAGTGTCAGAGACTTTATTGCAAGCATGATGTGTGTGTGTCCAGTCACAAAAAGGTATTATGTGCATGACAAGTCACCTTGAATATAATATGTGTATAGGAGGCCAATCTTTGAGTATTATGTGAATATCACAGGTTAGAATAAGGATACTATGTCAGTAACACAGATCAAAATGATGACATTATGGGTGTAAGAATTCACAGAGAGGATATTGTATCAGTTTCAGACATCACAATGAGGATATTATGTCAATATCAGAGGTCAAAGTGAGGATATTTATGCATGTCAGAGGACCCAGTGATAATATATATGTGACTTTCAGAGGACACAGTGTGATATTATGTGAGTGACAGAGATCAGAGTGGTAGTAGTCTGTGTCTGAAATAAAAATGTGTGTATTATGTGATTGTCAGAGACCAGAATTGGGGATTTATGTGAGTGTCCATGGTACAGTGAGGGTGTTATGTGAATACCAGAGGTCACAGTATAGTTATTATGTGTCAGAGGTTGCATTAATGATATTAGGTGTTAGAAGCCAATAAAGGATATAATGTCTGTGTCAGAGGTCAAATTGAGTGCATAATATGAGTGAGATCACAATGAGGTTATTATTTGAGTGTCAGTGGTCAAAGTGAGAGAATTACATTAGTTGTCAAAGGCCAAGTGAGAATATTTTGTGAATCTTATAATCCAAATTGAGGGTATCCAAATTAAGTCACAGAGGTCCCAGTGAGGTTATATTGTGATTATAAGAGGTCACAGTGAGGACATTATATGTGTGTCAGAGGTCATGTGAGGATATTATGTGACTATCAGACTCACAGTGAGGATATCATGTGAATGTCACATAACAAATAAGGAAATTAGGTAAGTACCAGAGGCAGTAGTGAAGAAAAATAAAAGTGTCCAAAGTCATTTCAGAAAATAATGTGAATGTCAAGGTGAGGACATAATGTGAGTATGAGTGGCCACAGATGTATTGTCAGTTTCTAAAAAAGAACATTGAGAGTTTATTTCAGTGTCACAGGGCTCAGAAGGGGAACTATGTGAGAGCCAGAAGACACATTGAGGGTATTATGTAGTGACTCAGGCCATGTAAGGATATTATGTGTGTGAGAGAGGTTGCACTGAGATTATTATGTGAGTAACAGAGGTCACACTGAGGATATTATTTCAGAGTTAGAGGCCAAAGGAGGGTATTATGTGTCTGTCAGAGACCACAGTGAGTATATTTTATTAGTGTCATAGACCACAGTAAGGGTAGTAAATAAGTGATAGAGGTCACAGTGAGGGTAATATGTGAGTGTGAGATGTTAGATGAGGGTATTATGTCAGTGATAGAGATCAATGGAGGACATTTGTGTCAGAGGTCAGAGTGAGGGTACAATGTGTCAAATGTCACATTGAGGGTATGACATTACTGTCAAAGGGCAAGTGAGGATATTTTTGAGTGTCACTAGTGACAATAAGCTTATTTTGGGAGTGTGAGATATCAGAGTGTAGATATTGTTGAGTGTCATAAGTCAAGTCAGGCTAATTTGTGACTATCAGAGTCACAGTGAAGATATTCTTTGAGTGTCACATGTCATAGGGAGATAAAGTATAGGAAGAAATAATTATATTATGTCAGTGTCAGTGGTCATAGTAAGGTTGTTTTGTCACTCTTAGTGTTTTGTATGAGTTTCAGAAGTCACTATGAGGAGATATGAGTATCAGAGAAAAAAGTGAGGTTATTTTGTCAGTTTTAGAGGCCACAGTAAAAGTATCATGATTGTACCTGAAGTCGCACTGAAGGTATTTTTTGAGTGGTAGAGGTCACAAGAAGGATATGCTTTCAGTGTCAGAGGTCACTATGGGGATATTATGTGAGCAAGAAGTCATGTTGATGGTATAATGTGAGCTTCAGGGATCACCATGTAGGTATTTGGTGAGCATCAGTGGTAAAACAGAGGTTACTACCTGAGTGTCAGAAGTCACAGTGAGGTATTATGTGAAAGAGAGAGCAAATTGAGTAAAATGTTTGAGAGTCAAAAAACAAAGTGAAGGTGTTATGTGAGTGCCAGTGGCCATTTTGAGGGAATCATGTGAGAGCCAGAAGTCACAGAAAGAATACTATATCAGAATCAGAGGTCACAGTGAGGTTATTATATGAGTGTCAGAGTTCACACAGAGTATTACAAGTGTCAGAGATCCCAGAGAGGTTATTATGTGAGAACACAGTGAGTATATTATATCAGCATCAGAGGTCACAATGAGGTTATAATATGAGAGTCATAAGTCATGATGAGGGTATTATGTAAACATCACAGGCCACAGTGAGTGTACCATGTGAGTGTCAGTGGTCACACTTAGGATATAATCTGAGTCCACACTGAAGGTATTAAGTCAGTGTCAAAGGTCAGAGTAAGAGTATTGTTTGAGTGTGAGAGTTCACAGTGGGGGTAATATATGAATATCAAAATCACACAGAGTGTTATGTGAGTGACAGGAAAAGTGAGGATATTATGTGTCACAGAATATAATGAGAAAATGTCTTCAACATCAGGGGCCATACTGTGGGTATCTTATGACTGTAGCATGTTATGATGAGGGTATTTTGTTAGAGTCACAGGCCAAGTGAGGACATTGTGTAAATGTCAGAGGCCACATGGAAGCTATCTTATAAACATCAGAGACCAAGTAAGAATATAATGTGTGTCACAGGCAACAGTGAGGGTATTATGTGAGTATCAGAGAAGAGGCCAAATTGAGAATATTATTTGAGTGTCCGTGGTCATATTCATATTATTAAATGAATGTAAGAGGACAAAATGGGATATTATGTCAGTGTCATAGGACACAGTGAAGATAGTAATTGAGTGTTCAGTGTCACAGTAAGTACATTATATTAGTTTACTAGGTCATGCTAAAATATTATGTAGTGTCAGAGTCCAGTGAGTTATTTTAATAGTGTCAGGGACCACTGTTATGCTATTATGTGAGTGTCAGAGACCGGAGTGAGGTATTTATGTGAGTGCCAGAAGTCACAGTGAGAGTTTTATTGCAGTGTCAGATGACCCAGGTAGGATATTATGTGTCCGGGGGTACTGTGAGTGTATTACGTCAGTGTCTGAGGTCACTCTGAGATAGTTATTTGAGCATCAGAAGCCACAGTGAGGATATAATGTCAATTAGAGGACACGTTGAGGGTATCAGGTTTGTGTCTCAGGTCACACTAAAGAAATAATATGAGTGAGACATGTCACTGTGATGGTATTAACAGTGTCACAGGTCAGAATTAGGGTGTTATGTGAATGTTAGAGAACACAGTAGGGTATTATGTGAGTTTCAGCTGCCAAGTGAAGATATTATGTGAATGGAATAGGATAAAATGAGGGTATTATGTGAGTTTCAGTGGCCACAGGAGACTACTTTATGTCTGAGATCATACTGACTATCCTAGGTTCATGTCACAGGCCACAGTGAGGATATTATGTGGGTGACAGAGGCCATGTGACAATAATATGCGAGTGCCTGAGGACATAGTGAGAATGTTTTTTGTGTGATTATAGTCCACAGTAAGGGTAGAATGTGAGTGACACAAGAACAGTAAGGATATTATGTCAGTATCAGAGGACAAGTGAGGATAGTATGCAAATGCCAGAGGCCACATGAAGGTATTATGGGAGTGTTTGAGTCACAGTGAGTAAATTATATAATGTCAGATGTCTGGTAAAAATATTGTAAGACTGCTCTCTGAGGATATTTTATAATTGTCAGAGGGCAGAATGAAGGTATTCTGTGATGGACAATAGGCATAGTGAAGGTATTAGGTGAGTATCAGAAGCCCCAATGAGAATATTCTGAGTGTCAGAGGCCACATTTTTGGTATTATGTGTCAGAGAGAGTATGCAGGTGTTATATTAGTATCTGAGGTTACACTGAGGGTATTATATGAGTGTGAGAAATCAGTGAGTGCATTTTTGAGGATCAGAGATCACATTAGGGTATTTTTTCAATGACAATGTTTAAACTTAGGGTAAGTTTAAAGTGCCTGAGGTCACACTGAGGGTATTATGTGAGTGTGATCATACTGATGTAATTATGTGTCAGAAGTCACAGAGTATAATATATGAAGATCAGAGGTCACAGTGAGAATATTATGTCAGTGTACAGGTCAAGTTGTGAAGGGGTTCAGGCAGCAGGGAGAGAGAGTATATTTTGTGTTTTATAGGTCACATTGTTGGTTTTATATCAGAAGTTCCAGTATGGTAATATGTGAATGTCAGAGATAACAGTGAGCAAATTGTATGAGAGTTGGAGACCACAGTGATTGTGTTATGTGAGTATAAAAATCAGAATGATATGTCAGTGTCAGACACCAAGTGAGGGTTTTATATCAGTGTCATAGGTCAAATTTAAGGTATTATGTAAGATTCAAAGACCTCGCTGAGTATAATATGTGTGTAGGAAGCCACAATTTTGGTATTATGTGAGAGTCTGAGGTCACATTAAGAATATAAAGTGTCAGTGTCATAGGCCACAAAGGACACTGATTTTATACCAGTGTCATAGGCCACATTTAAGATATTATGTAAGATTCAAAGATCTCACTGAGAATGTGTGTAGAAAGCCACAATTTTGCTATTATGTGTGTCTGAGGTCACAACAGGAATATAATGTGTCAGTGGTAACAATGAAGGAATTATCTAAGTGTCAGAGATTGATTGAGGACATTCTGTGTCAGAGGCCACAGATATATATGATATTATATCAGTGTTTTATGTCACACTGAGTGTATTATGTGAGGAACTCATGTGAAGTGGGTATAATATGTGAAAGACATTTTGTAAATGAGAAGATATTTTTTTTAATGTCAGAGGTCACAGGAAAAATTTTCCATCTCAAGGACTACTCTGAAAAATATATGAATATATGTGAACATTGTAAGTATATTTGAGACCATCAGATGCCATAGTCAGTATACTTTGTCAGTGGCATGGGCCACAGTGATATTATGTGACTGTCAAGATCACAGTGTCAATATTATACGAATGTCAACATAAGAGTGAGGATATTTTGTGAGAGTCAGAGGTCAAGTGAGGGTATTATGTGAATGTGAAAGCCACAGTAGGATATTATGTGAATATCAGATGTCACATTGAGCATATGTGAGAATGAGAGGCCCCAGTGAGGGCATTAGTTGAGTGTCAGAAGTTAGTGAAAATACTATGTGTTATAGGCCATGATGAGGGTGTTATGTTGTCAGGGACCAAGAAGTTCTTATTCTGAGAACATTCTGATCTTTACAATAAGCAGCAGCGCCCCTCCCTTCCCGCCGGCGCAAACTTCACCTTCCCGGCGGCTCGAACCTCACCTCCCGGCCGGCGCGAATTTGCACCCTATCAGGAACCCAGCAGAAGAACACAGCCAACCAGCCTGCACCTTGTCACACCCCTCCTTCCCTCAGTATAAATACCCCTGTGTGAACAATAAAAATTTGCAGCTTGATCAGAATTCCTGTCTTGCTGCCTCTCCCTGCGTCTCTTGTCCCTTCATTCCTTCTCTCTCAGGTTTGCGGTCCCGTGTTGATGTCCCGCGGGTCGGGACAGTTGGCGCCCAACGTGGGGCTCGAGCCTTTGTTTGAGAAGCGAACGCTGCCCTCTGGGGAAGACTTGGCCAAGCGGGATTCGGGATCGCCTCGGTGGACGCGACCGGGAGTCAGATCCAGGAGGAAATTGAGGCCAGCGCAAGGTGAGTGACGCACCATGGGACAAGCAGTTTCGTCACATGATTTGTTTCTGACGGGTCTCGAGGAGGCCCTCAAGACTCGGGGAGCGCGTGTTAAGAAAAAGGATTTAAGATCATTCTTTTCATACATAGAGGATTTGTGTCCTTGGTTTCCCCTCGAGGGATCGATTGATGGTAAAAGGTGGCTCAGAGTAGGAGACTGCCTCAAAGATTATTATGAGACTTTTGGTCCTCAAAAGGTGCCCGTCACTGTCTTTTCTTATTGGAATTTAATTAATGAGATTCTTAAAAGTTCACCCTTTGACAGTGGTACTTTAAAACTTGTAAAGATTGGGGAGCAGGCAATGCAATCTACCTCTCGCCCCCCATCGGCATGCCCTTCGATTAGTATTCAAATGCCCCCTGCTCAGGCTTCTCAGGACCCTGGGACCCTCCCAGACCCTGGGAACCTCCCAGACCCCACCTTACCAAAGGAGTCCCCTAAAAATCCCCCTAAGATTTATCCGGTTTTAAATCCCCATGATGAGTTGACCCCAGAGGATGAGGCCACCCTGGAGGAGGCAGTGGCTCAACACCATTTTCCAGACCTGCCACCTCTTACAAATCCACTTCCCACTTATACACCCCCTGCCTTTCGTGCTCCGGTCCCTCAGGGACCTACTGCCCCCCCAGACATTTTTTCCCCGCTTCCCTTGCCTAATCTAACCCCTTTACGCGAGTCTCTCCAACATAGGCGGGAACAAATCCAACTTTTAAAAGAACTAAAAGCCCTTGATGCCGAGCTTCGCTCACTGGCCTTGGGCACGGAGTTAACACAAACTGGCCCAAAACCCCTTAATACTCGTAAGGTGAAGCCACGTGGTCAGCCTGTTCTTGCCTTTCCAGTCACTCGCAGTCAAGCAGATCAGCCCCCCCAAACTGAAGCAGAGAATTTAGAAGGAAGTCAGGAAGAGGAATCAGGGGATGAACAAGAGGTAGAACCAGAGAGGGAACAAGAGGAGGACCAGGAATCAGGGGATGAGGAGGAGCCCACCTCTGGACAGAGTGGAGCCCTTGGTTCTTATAAAAGGCTGAGCCTCCGCTTTCTTGAAAGACTTAAAAAGGCTTGTACACAGTATGGCCCCACTGCACCTTATACACTGGCCTTGCTAGAGAACCATAGTACACAGTGGCTCACCCCTAATGATTGGAAATTTTTGGCCCGAGCCACCCTCAGTGCAGGTGACTTCCTGTTGTGGAACGCAGACTTTAGGGAATACTGTCGGGAAACTGCCCAAAAAAATTCAACCAAGGCTTCCTCTAAATCCTGGACCTATGTTAAATTAGTGGGTAATGCGCCATTTGATACCAACCCTAAACAGGCGCGCTTTCCTACTGGGCTCCTAGCGCAGGTTCAAACTGCTGGTTTGCATGCTTGGAGACGGCTCCCTCAAAAGGGCTCGGCCACCACCTCCCTAGCAAAAATTCGTCAGGGTCCAGACGAGCCTTATAGTGACTTTGTTGCCCGGCTTAATCTAACTGCGGAGCGCTTACTTGGACCAAGTGAAAACGAGAGCTCCTTTGTAAAATATCTTGCCTTTGAAAATGCCAACCCAATATGTCAAGATGTTCTTCGGCCCCACAAAGATAAAGGGGACCTTTCTGACTTCATTAGGCTGTGTGCCGGGGTAGGAACAGCCCATGCCATGGGTCTCGCCATTGGTGCCGCCTTCACCAAGGCCCTTCACCACCCTGGCCCACGTACTTGCTTTACTTGCAAACAACCTGGCCATTTTGCGCGAGACTGCCCAACAGGGAAACTGGGTCAAGGACCCATATTTCCTCAAACAGGGGCTAAACCACCTCCGCTCACCCTTTGCCCTAAATGTGGTAAAGGTCGCCACTGGGCCAAGGAGTGTAGATCCAAGACCAATGCCCTTGGACAGCCTATTCCCTCTAACTTCTCGGGAAACTCCTCTCGGGGCCAGCCCCTGGCCCCGACCACCCCCAGAGCAAACCCAGGGGCAATAAGGTTTGTTCCCTCTCAGACTCCCAACCCAATCCAGGCTCCCTGTCCTTCTCCACAATCACCTCCCTCCAACGTGCTACCCCAGGCAGCGCAGGATTGGACCTCTGTGCCTCCACCGATACAATATTAGACTCTATGCAAGGACCTCAAATAATACCCACTGGGGTTGTAGGCCCCCCTCCACCTCATATGTGTGCTCTTATTCTTGGGAGAGCTCCTACCACCTTACAAGGTGTTCAGGTCTTCCCTGGCATCATTGATGATGATTACACTGGAGAAATTAAAATACTGGCCACAGCTGTTAACGGAGTAGCTGCCATCCCTGCAGGAACAAAAATTGCACAATTAATACTCCTTCCCCTCAATTCAGGAAATTCACCAGGAAACACAGCCTCCTTAGGTTCCTCTGATGTGTATTGGGTCCAACCTATCTCCCACAAAAGACCCACTCTTACCTTATTTATTGAAGGAAAGAAATTCCGAGGGATCCTAGATACTGGTGCGGATGCCACAGTTATTTCTCAAAAATATTGGCCATCAGAATGGCCCCTCACCTCATCACTAACTGACCTTAAAGGAATAGGGCAATCAAGAAACCCCTTAGTTAGCTCCAGGGTGCTTAATTGGACTGACACAAAAGATAACACAGGGAATAAAGGAACCGTTACCCCCTTTGTTGTTCCTGATCTCCCTGTCAACCTTTGGGGACGAGACATTCTAAGCCAAATGAAAGTTATTCTTGCTAGTCCCGACTCTTTAGTCACTCATCAAATGCTTCGTATGGGCTTTATCCCTGGTACAGGCCTTGGGAGGCTAGGACAAGGACAGGTTGAGCCTGTACAGCCCATACAAAAAACAGACAAATTTGGACTTGGGTATGTGGATTTTTAGTGTCGGTCCCCTGACCCTCCTGTACCCCATGCAGACAAAATTATTTGGGAAACTCAAACTCCTGTGTGGGTGGATCAGTGGCCCCTTACCCAAGAAAAATTAGAGGCTGCCTCTATGTTAGTACAGGAACAGTTGACAGCCGGCCATGTGGAACCCTCAACCTCACCCTGGAATACTCCTATTTTTGTTATTAAGAAGAAATCAGGCAAATGGCGCCTTTTACAGGATTTGCGCGCTATCAATAAGGTTATGCGCCCGATGGGGGCATTACAGCCAGGCATCCCTACACCGGTAGCTATTCCTAGGGACTATTATAAAATGGTCATTGACTTAAAAGATTGCTTTTTTACTATTCCTTTACATCCTGATGACAGACCCTATTTTGCTTTCAGCCTCCCCCGCATCAATTTTCAGGGCCCTATGCAAAGATTTCAATGGAAGGTCCTTCCCCAGGGTATGGCTAACAGCCCTAGTCTTTGCCAAAAATATGTTGCTCAAGCAGTAGACCCTGTGAGAGAGCGGTGGCCACAAGTTTATATATTACATTATATGGATGATTTGTTAATTGCTGCACCTAATACCTATGATCTTAATAATTGTTATTTGGATCTCTATAAAGCCCTTACTGCCTTGGGGCTTCAGATAGCCCCTGATAAGGTTCAAACACAGGACCCCTACACCTACTTGGGCCTCAAACTTCAAACTAATCAAATTCAAATCCCTAATATACAATTGCGTGTGGACCATCTCCACACTCTTAACGATTTCCAAAAACTACTAGGGGATATCCAATGGCTAAGACCATATTTAAAACTGCCCACCTATGTGCTTTTGCCTCTTAATGATATTTTAAGGGGAGATTCTGACCCTTCTTCTCCTCGAGAGCTTACTCCCGAGGCACAGCAAGCATTAATTCAAGTCACAGAAGCCATTGCTCAACAATTTGTTACACAAATATCTTATAACCTTCCTTTGGTTTTGGTTATATTACACACCCCTCATACACCCACAGGACTATTCTGGCAGCGGGATCCATATTTTAAAAATAAAGGTTGCCCCTTGCTTTGGGTTCATTTGCCCGCCACATCCTCTAAAGTTATTGCTGTCTATCCTGCTCAGGTAGCTTCTATCATTATTAAAGGCCGCTTGCTTTCTCGACAACATTTTGGCAAAGACCCTGATAGCATTCTGATTCCATACACTAAGGATCAAACCCAAATTTTGCTACAGACGAGGGATGAATGGGGTATTGCTCTATCAGGCTTTTTGGGAATAATCGATAACCACCTTCCCAATGACCCCCTTTTGCATTTTGCTCAGTTACATCCATTTATTTTTCCTCGGGTTACTCGGAAGGCTCCTATTCCACAAGCCCTTACCGTTTTTACAGATGGCTCCAGCAATGGCCGTGCAGCCTTTGTTGTTGATAATCAGCCCACCACCTTTGACACTGCCTATCCATCAGCACAGCTTGTAGAATTGTTTGCTATAACACAAGTCTTTATGACATTTTTTGATAAACCTATTAATATTTATACAGACAGTGCTTACATTGCCCATTCTGTGCCCCTATTGGAGATTTCACCCGCCATTAAGGCTTCCTCCAACGCAGCCTTTTTGTTTAACCAGCTTCAACGACTAATTCAGGCTAGAAAACATCCATTTTTCTTAGGACACATTAGAGCACATTCTGATCTTCCCGGTCCCCTATCACGGGGTAATGCTCAGGCTGATGCAGCCACTCGGTCCCTTTTCCCAGTTCTTATTGGATCCATCCGAGAGGCCACAGATTTACACAAACTTCACCACTTAAATTCTCAGAGCCTTCGGCTACTTTGTAAAATTACCAGGCAACAAGCAAGGGAAATTGTAAAAGCGTGTCCTGCTTGCGTTGTCTCCCTTCCTATTCAACATCTGGGTGTTAACCCTCGAGGATTACTGCCCAATCAGATTTGGCAGATGGATGTTACTCACTTTCCTGAATTTGGGAAAACAAAGTACATACATGTTTCCATAGATACCTTTAGTGGCTTTATTTTTGCATCACCGCATTGCGGAGAAGCTACCAAGGATGTCATTTCTCATCTTGTCTCAGCCTTTTCCATAATGGGAAAGCCAGCACATATTAAGACAGATAATGGCCCTGCATATACCAGTACCAAGTTCAAACAGTTTTGTGCCACTCTTCAAATCTCTCATACTACTGGAATTCCATATAACCCTCAAGGTCAAGGCATTGTGGAACGTGCACACCTCACCTTAAAAACCTGGCTTACCCGCCTTAAGGCCTCTTCCCTTGCATTTACCACTCCCAGGGATCGCCTTAATCATGCATTATTTGCTCTTAACTTTCTTACCCTAGACAATGAAGGACATTCGACCGCAGACAGACATTGGCATCCCTCTTCTAATTCTGCTCGCCCATCTGTTATGTGGCGCGATCCTTTAACAAATAAATGGAAAGGCCCAGATCCCGTCCTCATTTGGGGACGAGGCTCAGCTTGTATTTTAGATCAAGAACAAGCAGCCCCAAGATGGTTACCAGAACGCCTGGTCAAACAGGTCAATGATTTACCACAACCCAGGGACGGAAACCTTCCCCCTGAGGATGAATCTTCCTCTCTTATAGATGCAGCTAACAATCTATGCGAAAAATCCCCTGAATGACAGACCCTGTTCTTGCACAACCTCTACAGCAGTGGCCTCAGGTACTGCTGGTTTGGGGGTCTCTCTTACTCAATATACAAAATTATCCAGACAATTGATTTCTGATGTACAGATACTCTCAAGCACCATACAAGATCTTCAAGATCAGGTGGATTCCTTAGCAGAAGTGGTCCTACAAAATAGGAGAGGTTTAGACCTTCTAACTGCCGAACAGGGAGGCATTTGTCTGTCTTTGCAGGAAAAATGCTGTTTCTATGCCAACAAGTCAGGAATTGTTAAGGACAAGATCAAACAGCTGCAGGAAGACTCAGAAAAACGCCGACAAGCACTGGCTGATAATCCACTATGGACTGGATTCAGTGGACTCCTTCCCTATCTTCTTCCCTTCTTAGGTCCCCTCCTTTGCTTGCTGCTTATTGTATCTATAGGTCCTTTGATATTCAACAAGATCATGGCTTTTCTTAAAGCTCAAATTGAGGCTATACAGGCGAAACCTATTCAGGTTCATTACCATCGACTGGAGATGATGGATCGTGATGATGATCTTAAAAGACCATCACCCCTGTGAGCTGAACTGGACAGCCAATGACGGGTAAGATTCGTGAGAGCTCATACCAACCTAAGACAGGAAATGAGGGCTAGAGCCTCATTATCCAATGACGGGTAAGGATGCTGCTCTGCCACGGACAACCTAAGACAGGCGCAGTTCCCGAGGGATTGTCACTCCAGCTCTGTACCTGTTCGGGCAAGCCGCGCCCCCGCCTCAGCGCATAGCCTCTATCACCCCCTTAAAATATGGCTATCGAAAAATGGTCAATAATTTTATATAAGAAAGGGGGAAATGTCAGGGACCAAGAAGTTCTTATTCTGAGAACATTCTGATCTTTACAATAAGCAGCAGCGCCCCTCCCTTCCCGCCGGCGCAAACTTCACCTTCCCGGCGGCGCGAACCTCACCTCCCGGCCGGCGCGAATTTGCACCCTATCAGGAACCCAGCAGAAGAACACAGCCAACCAGCCTGCACCTTGTCACACCCCTCCTTCCCTCAGTATAAATACCCCTGTGTGAACAATAAAAATTTGCAGCTTGATCAGAATTCCTGTCTTGCTGCCTCTCCCTGCGTCTCTTGTCCCTTCATTCCTTCTCTCTCAGGTTTGCGGTCCCGTGTTGATGTCCCGCGGGTCGGGACATTATGTGAGTGTCAGAAGCCAAGTAAGGTATATGAATGTCAGAGACCAGAGTAATGTAGCATATCAGTATAAGAGGTCACAGTGAGGGTATTATGTGAGTGTAAGAGATTATAATGAAGGCAATATGTGAGCAAACCTGGTCATGTCAGGATATTATGTGACTTTCAGAGGCCACATTACTCCATTTTTGAAATTGAAAAAATGTTTATCTTGGAAGATTGACTAGGAAGCTTAAGGCACATACCCAGGATTTCATGTATGCCCAATACACAGCTGTCTTGTCCACAATGATGAGAAAAATGGATGTGGGGTAAGGAGAGGGAATAGAGGCATGAGATACAACAGAAAATGCAACATGTTGGGACCAGAAGGCCCACATTCCCTTATGTAGTGTAAGCTAATGGTTGCCAGTCCTGCTTCTCAGGTCTTGATATGAGGAATGGGCCACTTCCCTAACTAAGACCATTTTGCAAAAGACCATTTCCCTTGCTAAGCCAAACTTAGGCTGGAAAAAATATGGCCAAAGTCCTCCCAGCCATGGCCTGCCATGTCCCTCTGGGAGTCAAAACTTGGCTAATTGAGGTTTAATTTTTCAGCCATTTCTTTTGGGCACATTGGACTAGGTGCTGAGTTGAAGACTGGCACAGACTTGGGCATGTCAGACATGGCCCACAATCTCCTAGGATTTTCTCACCAGTGCAAATATCAGCCTTAACAAGAAGTAATGACAATAAGGGAACCAGGACTCTAGTTTCATCCTAGTGGTAACAAGCAGCATATCAACATATGACCTTCAACAGTGCTGATGAAGGAACTTCCTTATGCAGTCCTGCTGAGAGGTTTTAGGCAGAGGGAGAGAGAGAAAAACACTCAGAAAACTGCAGCAGTGGCTGGCAACATAGTCTGGCACCCTTGATTTCCCTTACAATCCTAGAGGATCAGCCAGAAGCAAAAGGTTCATTTGTGAATATTCACCCTGGATGGTAAAATTCCTGAGGTCTGGGTCAGGGCTCAATACCCAGACAACATTGACACATTCAGTCCCAAGGGAATATTCATTTTAATTCTGAATATTTAGGGGAAAAACCCTCAAGATGACTTGGATTCTGCAATATCCAGTGCCATTATTCTTAGCATGGCACCTTCCATGGGGCAGGACAGGTTAGGCACACCTAGATGGGCTTCCTAACATTAGTTCCAATGGCAGCAGTGTAGGGTTTGCAGGAGATAGTTGGGTGTCCCAGGCAGCTCTGAGGCTCTAAGTGGGGACAGGACAGTGAGTCTAATCAGGTCACATATCTCTATTTTTCTGAACACCACCCCACAAGTTTACTACCAGCACTAAAGTTGAATATGTTTGAGATCTTTTGCTCAACAAGTACATCATCAGATGGCACAGTAGTAAACTCATCATACATGCAATTTTCTATTTTTTTTACATATGAGTTATTTTCTGAGTTACTTAAACCACAATATTTTTAATTATCATTCTTAATTCTGCATAAGAGTTGTGGAACCTTGTAACAATTGATTCAGTCATATTGCTCCTCTTGAATATTTAGGTTCCTCTAGTTTTTAGCTAGTATAAAAATATTCCTCAAAATTTAAAGATCTTTCCCAAAATAGTAAAACCAGAGTGAGTGCAGAGGATTTTTGGTTGGGGAAGGAATTCTGTTTTTTTCCCATCCCTTTCCAACAACACCAGTCTTCCTTGGAGTCCTGTTTTCTTGGCACAAGCTCACCCATTGAATGATACAGACCTTTGACCTCTTAGAATGTTTGTGTCACTTGCCCCCATTCAGCTCTCTTCCTGTGCAGTTATGCTGAATCTTGAATGGTGGGAAGCAGCCTCCCCTCTTGGTTATCCCCCACCAACACTGCTGAGAGGACCCAGTAGCCAGACAGAAGCTCAGTTGTAATATAGAGCTGAACAACAGGGAGTAGAATGGCTGACTGTGAGAGAAAAGAGCACAGGCCACAGCCTGACTCCTGAAAGACACAGTGACTCCATAGTGCTTTCTTTTATTTATTTATTTATTTATTATTTTTTATTTTTGTGGTGCTGGGGATCAAACCCAGGGCCTTGTCCTTGCAAGGCAAGCACTCTACTGACTGAGCTATCTCCTCAGCCCTCCATAGTGCTTTCTAAGAAAGATAAAATTTAGTCCATGTGGATCATCTGGTTTAAATGGTCACATAAAGTCTTTCCCAGTCATAGGATGAAAAATCTTGGAGTTTTTAGGAGGAGGGTGGGATGAGGTGGGACTTTTTAGATATTTTTAGGTAACCCAAGCCTGTGTTTTCTATTTCTATAGGATTATTAGTGTCTAGCCGATCATGTGGTTAATCTCCCAGGTGAGAGAATTTCATTGTGACTGCATTGTCATATTACAGAAATTAGATTATTCTAGAGTGAAGGGTTTATCATCTGTCCTTGGAGCTAGAAGTCCAATGTAATTTGTGGTGGAAATGTTTTCAGTTGAATAAATGATAAACATGTGCCAGGAGTCAGGGGACATTGATTCAATATACTGTGCCCCAGTTGGTTGTGCAAGATGGTGAGACAAAGGCCCTCAGGGCTGGCTTGCTTCTCTTTACACTAAGGGCATTTTCCTACATGCTATCAAAGGTCCCTTTTTTCCTTTGGTGACTCCTTTGTTCTTCCATGGAGATTTGTCTCTGGTAGACATTTGAGAAGCAAATGGACAGTAGGACAGTGGGAAAAGATGTGCCTGCTCAGCCTTGTACTGCCCACCTTCCTGGGTACACTATGTAAACCTGGTTTCCTCTTCTTAGAGCACTTAACAAGCAATAATCACAGAAGAGTTAAATTGGGAATCATGACATGACTCAGTGGTCAGAAAAAAAGTTGCTGGAAAGAAGCATGACCCCTGAATTAGATCACATCTAAAATAGTATGTGGCTGGAAACTAAGGATGCATTGACCAGAACCAGGAACCTGGTTTTGAAGTGTGTGAACTCGACTACATTTGGGGTAGGACATCTTCCTGGCCTCCTGGATGAAGGAAGTTGGGATTTCCCTCACTTTGCTCTCAGAGTGCAAAGAAAATTGAAGGAGTGCCTGGATAACTGCATGTGGCAGAAGATCACAGGGATAATTTGGGTTCTGGTGTGACCCAGTAACTCCAATTCCCAAAAGCTCAATCTGAAGACTCTGCCTCAGATGAATGATTTGGAATGGTGCACATATTGAAGCCAGAATTAAGGACAGGTAGTTAGTGTAGAAATAGGGAATCAGGTCAATTCGAGGAAATGAAGCCATGAAGCCATCTGCCTTTGGAAGTTGGAGACTGCCCCTGGAAGAATGGAATGTCAAGGATCTCCGGAGCCCATTGATTACCAAATTTATCTGCCTTTATCAAGGACTGCAAGCAAGGAGATGCTAATTAATGCCCCCTGGGCCCTTGCCTGCCTGAATCACCTTGGCCCTCCCCTGCCCATGGGTTCTCACTTAATGCAAAACCAGGCCTAGTCACGTAGGCAGGAAGGAGAGAGAGATAAGGGGGGGAGAAAACTGGAGAACAAAAGTGACTTTAACCTATAAAAGATGTAGGGTGCGCTCACTTCTTGGGACTTTAGAACATCAGCCATGGCCCCCTTCTTCCTGCCGGGAGAAGTCTGTATTATTACCTTTAAATAAAACCTGCTTAATATGCTTGCCTTGGTGTGCTTCTCTAGTGTTCAATCTTCAACATTAGAAGGAGCAGAACTCGTCACCGCTAAACTGTGGTATCAATATGACTGGTAATTAAATTAGTGTTGTAGGGATTTTGAAGTCAATTTTTTATTTGGGGAAAATGATACTCATTTTATTGAAAATTTCCATAAACCACTGAGGTTTTAAATACACTTTTGTAAGTATAACAGGCAAGATGACTTAAGAAAAATAATAAACAAAAAATAACAAGTGTAAAAATTACAAAGGCAATGTGGAAATAAATGTGTGAAAACAACTAGAAGATGTGAGCAGACAAGAATTCTTCCAACCTTGGCCACAAACTAACTGGTGCAGGGTCTCTGTGAGGTGCTATCAGGGAGTCTTCATCCTTTTTGATTTCCCTCTTCCTCTCAAGGTCTATGATAATCATTTTGTACCTCAGGGAGACTATTAGTGACCTGGTAGACCAAGAATAATTTAAAACACACCTCTGGAGACTGGATTGGTCTTTATGTACTGGTTCTACCACTTTCAAGACCAGTGGACTTGGGAAGAAAGTTTAAGACCCTCTGAACCCTGATCTCCTCATCTCTGAAGTGGGGATGTCCTGATACCTAGGTTCTTCAACAGTGCTATGAGCTGAAATAGAGGCTTCCCAGCTCTGTGGTGTAGTTAGCTATTCCCCTGCAGATCAGTCTGGAAAGCGGTGGCAGAGAATGGGATAGCAGTGACTGAGTTTGGGGTTCTGTGATGACCTCATTGTTATGGCATGCCTGGTGCATGGAAACGTTTCTGTACAAGGGAACAGGATGCTGGACTGCTGCTGTGGCAATGCCCTGCATGAGGAGGATCTGTGTAAGAGTCCTATCAACTCTGATCTTGATCTCAGGTTTACAGCTCCTGGGAAGGAAGACATTTTTATGCTAGACAACAACAATATTTCACCAGCTCCACTTCTCCTGTGTCTGCCCACTTTAGAATAACTTTTAATAATGGTCTTTCTTGAGAGCTACACAAAGCTCATTAAACTTTGCAACTGTGGAAAAGCTACTTAGATGTCCTAGTGAAGCCAGAATTAAGGACAGGTAGTTAGTGTAGAAATAGGGAATCAGGTCAATTCGAGGAAATGAAGCCATGAAGCCATCTGCCTTTGGAAGTTGGAGACTGCCCCTGGAAGACTGGAATGTCAAAGATCTCCGGAGCCCATTGATTACCAAATTTACCTGCCCTTATCAAGGACTGCAAACAAGGAGCTGCTAATTAATGCCCCCTGGGCCCTTATCTGCCTGAATCACCTTGGCCCTCCCCCTGCCCATGGGTTCTCACTTAATGCAAAACCAGGCCTAGTCACGAAGGCAGGAAGGAGAGATAATGGGGGAGAGAACTGAAGAACAAAAGTGACTTTAACCTATAAAAGATGTAGGGTGTGCTCACTTCTGGGGACTTTAGAACATCAGCCATGGCCCCCTTCTCCCTGCCAGGAGAAGTCTGTATTATTCCCTTTAAATAAACCTGCTTAATATGCTTGCCTTGGCGTGCTTCTCTAGTGCTTAATCTTCAACATTAGAAGGAGCAGAACTCGTCACCGGTAAACGGCGGTATCACTAGTTTCTGTGACATTCCTGAATACAAAGAATAATGTTCTCATAGTCATTAACCTGATAATAAGACATATATAAATAAGGATTTTTGGTATAACTCTTTAGATCTACATCTCCATCAGAGAGCAGAGCTCCACTTTATCCCAGTGTAATCTTCAAAATCTGTGTGAATCTTGATTTTCTAATCCCCTTTTTTCCCTCACTGGAACTGAAGGTTTGGCCACACTGGTGACAGCAGGGGAATCTGCTCAGAATATTTCTATCTGTCTCCAGTGTCTGTTTTCTCTTCTTCAGAAATAACTCCTGATTTTTCCTGTGATCCTTCCTCTGCATTTCACCCTATGTTGGGTGAGGTGGGAAGATGACCAAGTCTAAGAAAT